>NC_082650.1:2017500-2222602 GCF_028023285.1 Balaenoptera ricei
GTGCCGCCTCCTCAGAGATGATTATCTGAGAACCCGGCTGAGCTGAGCCACGCCGGCCACTCGTTCCAGACGGTGCCGGACTCCGCAGAGCACAGCAAGGCCACCCAGCAGACCCCCAAACATGCGTGTCCCTGAGCCTTCACCCCAGAACCGCCCACATGGCGGCGCCCGGACGGGTGAGCGAAGAACGTGGCACCGGCTGTCCCCGAGGTCGTGTGGTTTCTTCTGTGCTTGTCACTATGGCAACAGATAACTGATGAGAAAACAGTAGTGCCTCCCAGACATGCTCGCTGTAGAGCATTCACTGTAGAAGGTATAATATTCTGCAAAGTGGGAAAAGTCACCCTAAAGCCCACCAGGTGGAGAAAACCATGATCCACACCTCCACGCTCTGGATCGTTTTCTAAAGGTGTATTTAGAGCAAAATTGAGCAAAAATCTTAACACTAATCAGTATTTTCCTGACCAACTTTGTGTTCTTTTTTGCTCTGGCAACTAGGAAGCTCTTGATTAAATTTTCAGCCTAACTTCAGAAACGGGGAAGAAGCTTACTTAGATTTCTTTTGTTTGTTATTCTTCTCCCTGGTCTTATTTTACTGGTTTATTTTTTTCTTTCCCTTCCCTCTGAGTTCTTTATTTATGTTTTAACTTTAATCTTATAATGTGCATTCTCTGTAAACATCATGCAATAAAATAAAACAAAGTTTTGCTCAAACAAATTCGAGTGAACCAGGGAGCAGTGAAGGGAAGAAACCACCCCGAGACTGTTTAACACCTTGAGATTCATTTTTATTTACCATTCCTCTCTTCATGTCTTGAGTGTTTATGGCAGACCCAGGACACTTGGGTCCACACGGTGAGGAGGGAGCTGCCGTGGGAGCCCCGGAAGAGGTGTAGGCTGATCTTCGCGTGAGGGGTTGGGGGACACGGCCAGATTGGGGGAGAAGGGGGAGAGTATAGCTTGTCCTAGAAATCAGGAAGGAGGCCTGGAGGGGACAGATGTGATGGTGGAGAAAAGGCCCGTCCAAGGAGGTGACATCTGATCCACAAGATGAACTGTGAGAAGGAACTTTCTTGCTCTTCAGGAAGCTTCTGGAAGCTTCCCGAGGTCGCCCTCAGGAGCTCGGAGAGTGTCTGAAGCTGTCGGCGTGGCCACGTCGGGGCCACACCAGGAGTTCTGATGGCAGTGGTCCTGTGCCCCCAGGGAGGCGGGCAGAGAGGAGGCCGCCCAGTTACCTCAACGACAGGCTGCCGGAGGGGACCGCAGCAGCTCCAGGCCTCGGCCCGGTGCCCGGCCGTGTCCTGAGGACTGAGGTGGGCCACCTCCAGACACTCCCCAGAGACCCGGAGAGCCTCCCCGCAGAACCCAGAGAACAGCCCGAAGGAGCCCAGTGCCCTGGGAGCTGCCCGCTGGGTGAGGGGCTGGGAGGGACTTCCACACGCTCTCCCTTCACCCTGGACGCCTGGGAGGAAGGAACCCAACATAGGCGCCCGGGGCGGAGGCCGGGGAGGGATGGGCAGCTACCAGCCGTGTCACAGCCAGAGAGGCCTGGCCCGTCAGAGGCAGAGAAGAGGCCACTGTCCTGCCAGAGGGCAGCGCCCAGCCCTGCGCCTCTGCCCTCTCGGTGACACCACCCGCCCTGGGCTCCGGCGCTGCCACGCGCATGCACGCACACCCTCACACTTACACACACACACCACACGCCCCCTCCTTCCCCCTGAGCCTGAGCTCCTTCTGGCAGGGGGTGGGTTCTCACAGGGTCACAGCCTCCTGCACGTTGTCTCCAAGGTGCCCACAACGGGACCCCGTGCAGTGTGAGGGCCGGAGCTCAGGGTCAGCCTCCATGTGCCCAGCATGGCCCATCCTGGTCTCACAGCAGCCGGGCTCAGGCCCTCACCACGACACGGGGGTCCCCTGAGCACAGACACACCGCGAACACGCCGTGGGCTCTAGCAGCTACAGAAAGAATCTTAGTGGGATTCCAGCTCTTTATGTTTCAGCATGAGTTTGTGTGCTCTGATTTTTTTGTGATTTTTAGCGTGTAATCCTGAAGGAGGATCGTGGGCTCTGCTTTTAAAACCTCACATTTCAAAAGCCACCTGCTACTAAAACCATCTATGTTCTTCTGGATACTCGTTATAATGAGTAAAGACAAAATTAATTAAACTTATCAAATATTATTTATTAATATTTTCCAAGATACGTGTTTCCCAAGTGTGGAATATATGACTGGTAATTTAGAAAATAACTTTAGGTAGTCCATGTATGAATGCTTTTATCTTTTTCTAAAATTTCTTTTATTAAAGTATAGTTGATTTACAATGCTGTGTTAATTTCTGCCTGAGCAGCAAGTGACTCAGTCGTACATATATACATTCTTTTTCATACTCTTTTCCATTATGGTTTATCCCAGGATACTGAATATAGTTCCCTGTGCTCTACAGTAGGTCCTTGTTGTTTATCCATCCTATGGATAATAGTTTGCATCTGCTGACCCTGAACTCCCAAACCATCCCTCACCCATCCCCCTGACCCCTACCCCCGCCTAGGCAACCACAAGTCTGTTCTCTATGTCTCTGAGTCTGTTTTGTTGATATGTTCATTTGTGTCGTATTTTAGATTCCACATATAAGTGATATCATACGGTATTTGTCTTTCTCTGTCTGACTTACTTCACTTAGTCTGATAATCTCTGGGTCCATCCATGTTGCTGCAAATGGCATGATTTCATTCTTTTTTATGGCTGAGTAGTATTCCATTGTATATATGTACCACACCTTCTTTATACTGAATGCTTTTATCTTAATGGTTATTTGTTTCAGTGTGTATTAGGAAAAGAAAATACTGCAGACCCATGACCTGGCAGTTAGTTTTGCTTAAGGAACAAGCTATACTATGTTTTTAAGTTAAAAAGTGAATCAATTTAAGGAAAAGTAAAAGGCAATGATGTTGCAAGTGGTAAGAAAATATGGCTGAAATTATGGGAAAAATACGAAAGTTGGAGAATTGTAAAGCATGAATGAAACATGTTCTCTAACTGAAGAGCTGATTTCTCACAGTACACTTCTTTTTTTTTTTTTTTATGGTTCCCTCCACCGGGAAGGTTAGGGAAGGTTGGCAGTTGATCCCTGAAGCCCTATCAGGCTGTAGCACTCTTGCTTTTATGGTTCTAGGACTGTGGGTAAATGCATTTTAGCCATGAAAGGAAATAGGTGGTGCCTTCAGCTACAAGAAACAGAAACTCTGACTCAAACTGGCTTCAAAAGAAAAAAGGAAATGTATTACCTCACACATCAGGAAACGGGAAGCCCTGGGCGGGCATGGGGTTTGGATGCCGTGAATCAGTGGTTCAGCCCGGCCATTGGTCATCCGCGGCTCTCTATCCGAAGGCTGGTTTTCCCCTGTCGCCAGACGCTGAGAGCTGCAGGTGCTGGGCTGCGTCTTCCACGCCGGCCCCAGGGAGAGGCCCTGCCCCAGCGCGGGACTGGGGATCCTTCTCTGTACTCTGACGAACTGTTCTCCCTGCAGGACCTAAACTGTGACCGGATGGGGTACCGGCTGTGTGCCCAGAGGCTCACCTCTGGTCCTGAGCCCTAGACCCCAGGGCTGCAGACCCCGGCTGGGCTGGCCCACTGCACCCCCTGCCGCAGGAAGATGAGATTACATGGGGAGGGGGCAGAAATGGGAACAGAATCGTGATTCTGTATCTACAAAAGAAAAACAGACTCACAGACACAGAGATCAGACTTGTGGTTGCCAAGGGGGAGGGGGTTGGGGGAGGGACGGACTGGGAGTTTGGGGTCAGCAGACACAAACTATTGTGTACAGGATGGATAAACCACAAGGTCCTGCTGCACATACAGCACAGGGAGCTACGTTCAATATCCTGTGATAAACCACCATGGAGAAGAATATGGAAAAGAATGTGTATATATGTGTAACTGAGTCACTTTGCTGTACAGCACAGGGAGCTACATTCAATATCCTGTGATAAACCACCATGGAGAAGAATATGAAAAAGAATGTGTATATATGTGTAACTGAGTCACTTTGCTGTACAGCACAGGGAGCTACATTCAATATCCTGTGATAAACCATCATGGAGAAGAATATGAAAAAGAATGTGTATATATGTGTAACTGAGTCACTTTGCTGTACAGCACAGGGAGCTACGTTCAATATCCTGTGATAAACCACCATGGAGAAGAATATGAAAAAGAATGTGTATATATGTGTAACTGAGTCACTTTGCTGTACAGCACAGGGAGCTACATTCAATATCCTGTGATAAACCACCATGGAGAAGAATATGAAAAAGAATGTGTATATATGTGTAACTGAGTCACTTTGCTGTACAGCAGAAATTAACACAACATTGTAAGTCAACTATACGTCAATAAAATTTTAAAAACTGTGGTTCTTTCAGCGGGAGAAAGTGTCCCCTGTGGATGGAGCTGGGGGGAACAGATTGCCCACCCTCCTCCTGTGTTCTAATTGGTGGAGATGAGAAAAAACCCAATGGAGGCTGGAGAATCAGCTCCATGAACAGGGCGAGTGCCTCCTAGCCCCAGAGAATGGGGCACTTTGGTAAAGCTGGATTGCGGAATCTAGCTGGCACCCAAGTTGGGGGCCTCCTACGGTCTCCCCACCTCTAGACCCAGGGGCTGATGTAAAAGCATGAGCTCTGCAGAGCTGGGCCCAGGTGGACCTACCTGGCCACCCGCCCTGTGCCTGGACCACAGACCAGGGCACCCATGGCCCGAGGAGTGGGAGGTAGGTCCGGGCCCCGAGCAGGAAGCGGGGAGCCCTTGAGGGGCAGAGACGCATGGCCAGGAGACGTCCAGTGCCAGACCTGGCGTCTGCGCCGCAGGCTCCTGACCGTCAGGCAGGTGCAGAACATCCTGGCCAGCGAGCGCCTCTGTGGGTGGGGACGGGACAGCACCCAGCCCGCCTCCGGCCCCTGGGCCCAGCCACGTGGCCTTTCCTGCGGATGGTCAGTGCCAGTGCCCGGCTCCTCCCTTGGGCGAGAGCCCGCCTCCGAGGAGACCCCCGTGTCCTCCCTTTCCGACGCCCACTTCCCACTCTCCTGACCTGCTCTGTCTTCCGCCCTCCTTCCTCCCAGTGGGGCTCTTGCCCACTCACTCCCTTTCCGTGTCTCTCAGCTGCTGCCTGGCGTGTCCAGCCACTTGTGACATCAAACTCGGGCAGAGCTCCGATGCGACAGGTGGTGACTGTCCCCCGCGCACGTCCCTGTCCAGCAGGGCAGGTATGTTTAGCAAGTCTGTGACCCTCCGCTGGACACAGCAGAGTCTCCGGTTGAGCACCCCGTCTCTGGAAGTGGACGGCCTGGGTTCAGATTGCAGCCTTCCTCCCATGTGGACAGACTGGTCACATGACCTTGGGAAGCCTCGTCCCTGCCCTACGTCTCAGTTTCATCACCTGGAAAAGGGAACGTGGGCATTACCTTGTGTCATGTGGTACCGTAGGCATTAAATTAAAGCGGACTCAAAGCTCGAGAGGCTGTAAATGTCCCATGTACATTGTAATCACTGCCCCTCCTTCCGTCCCTGCGGTGGGGCAGAGTCACTGGGGACCCACACCAGGAATCCCCTAGCAATGGCTGTGAGCATTGCAGCCCCTGGGTGCCCATCGCCCTGACCTATTGGAAATTAGTGCTGTCTTTAACATCCTTACCAAAAAAAGAAGAAAGAAAGAAAGAGAAAGAGAAAGGGAAAGGAAGGAAGGAAGGGAAAGAAAGAGAAAGAGAGAAAGAGGAAGAAAGAAAGAGAAAGAGAAAAAGAAAGAGAAAGAAAGAGAAAAAGAGAAAGAAAAAGAAGAAGGAAAGAGAAAAAGGAGAGAAAGAGAAAGAAAAAGAATGAAAGAAAAGGAAAGAAGGAAAGAAAGAAAGAGAAAGAAGGAAAGGAAGGAAGGAAGAAAGAAAGCTGGAAAAGGAAAAAGAAGAAGCATCCCTGGGGCAGGAGCAGGACCGTTCACACTCTGGGCCACAGCTCAGGACGGAGGCCCGTGGGCAGCTGTGACTGCAAGAACAGTAGCCAGCACTCTGGGGATGACGGCCCGATGGTCTTGCCTCAGATACTGATTTGGTCTAATGATGTGAACACTCTCCTATTGTTCGTTCACTACACAAACCTTTTTAGAGGACTCGATGGACGTGGTGTAAGGGTGGTGATGGTTGTGAAGATGTTATTTAAATTATCTCGTTGGTTTTATTCATCAAGGTAAAAGTCGCTTTGTTCATAAATACTATGATAATTGAAATTAGCTTTGAAGTTATGAGTGCTATTAGAGGAATAAAATTACCCCGTGGTGTACAATCAAAACAAATTCTTTCCCAACACAAAAGGAATCCTTTGCCAAGTGCGTTTTTCACAGCCCACACCCCTCTTCCCTGCAAAAAGGCCATTAAAAAAAAACCTTGGCACTGCTTAGATGTGTAAGAGTAATAATCCTGAAAATTCTGGGTAGATAAACAGATCAGATAAAGCCCAGGGTGTCAGGGTAAATCCTTTCTTATTACAAAGGACAAGAGCAATTTAAAAACTCACATAAAGATAACTTTACAGTAAAAAGCCCTCTCTTTATTACTTTTTTCCCCTGTCTGTACAATAAATACAATCTAGTGAAAAAAACAATAGAGAAGTGGGAAAAGATTGGAAAATAGAAATTTCCATAACCACCGTCCTGCCCACATTCCATTCAAAGAGCCACAATCGGAGCCGGCAGATACCCTTCCTGTTTTGTTTTTCTGGGCCTGAACCGAAGCAAAGACAGCATATGAATTAATTCTCCTGAAACTGGATCCTGTTATACATGTGACTCTGTTACCTTCTTTTACTTAATAATATGTCTTGGACGTCTTTCCACATCAGTGACTACAAATCTACTTTATTCTTTTGAACAGCTGCGTTGTACGGCTCTACCAGGATTTATGAACCAAGCCTTGGTTGATCCACATTTGGGTTTCCCCCAACTTTTGCTATTTTATCCGTGTACACGAATCTTTGTGAATTTAGGTGAAGGTTTTTGGGGGCACATTCCTAGGAGTCAATGTGTCCTCTCCAAGCCCCCTCGGAGAATGGAGGAGCGGGCAGGGCTCCGTGGGGCTACACAGGAAACAAAGGGCTTAGTCTGGGTAGCAGCCTGTAGGCTCTGTTCCCCGGGGCCCGAGAGGCTGGAGGAGGCCCGTACCAAAGAGGAGAGGGGAGGCTCAACTCTGGCCTGCATAAGCACACGAAACACGAGTTCACCGAGCAAGAAGACCCTGCATGTTCTAGACCCAGATCGTCTGTCTGCTCTCGTGGCTTTAGCCATTTCTCAAAGCCCGGTACTGGGACCGTCTGGGACACGATTCCCGGGTTGCAAGTCGGCTCTGCCACGTGGATCCAGATGGTTCCCGTGAGAACACGGATCTGGGCTCTGCTGTCCATCTAACAGGTGAGTTTACTTTGTATGTTTGCTGCATTCCTCGTGGATTTGGACTTCCTGCGGCCAGCTTTGTTGGTGCTTCTATTTGCCGTGATCTGCCTTGCCTTTCTTTAGATTTGGGTTTTTTACCCCTTATGGAAATGATCAGGTTTTCCGAAATGTCCCCCCTTTTCCTTCGGAGGCTAGAAGTTGTACGTCCTCCGTCTACCCTTCCTGTGCTGACTGTGAATGTCTCAGCAAGCCCACTCCGCTTAACAAGACCTGAAATAACCGGTACCCTGGTCTGAAGACCTCAAGGAAGTAGGGACACCTGGGCTGCCATCTCCCTGGTATTGGGCTAGTTTCACATTGCTATTAACCGCCTAATAGTCATTATGGTTCGTGTTATTATGATGATGGATTTTACTGTCAGTGTTTATTTACATTTACCACTGTTTTTATATGCTTCTTGGCCCCATTCCTACCAAATCCCATTTTTTCTCTGACTCTAATTTTCTTCTTAATGAATGAAGTTCTTCCACAGTCATTTCATGGGGGTCTGCAGGTGGATCTCTTTTGGTCTTTGTCTGGAAATAGCTTCTCTCTCCCTGTTGAACGATAGTTTAGCTCAGCGTTTATCAGTCCAGTTGCAGTTAAATTATTGTTTTCTGGTGGTAGTATGTCTTTTTCTCTCTGGTTGCTTTAAAATTTTTCTCTTTGTCTTTGATGTTATTCAGTTTTGCCTTGATATGCTGTGATATAACAACAAAAAAATGTGCAGGCACACCTCGGAGATACTGTGGGTTCAGTTCCAGACCACCATAATAAAGTAAATATCAGGAAAAAGTGAGTGACATGAATTTTTTGGTTTCCCAGTGCCTATGAAAGTTATATTTACATTATGTTGTCGAAACTTCTGTCACTTCTCCTAAAACAGAATTCTTTTATGTTCTCCATCTTTCAGAAAATTCTGGTGAGTCTGGAGCCTCTAGTCAGCTGTGATCACCTTCTTGGCTCCGGCTCTGCAGACCCCACTGGTCCCACCGTTTCAAGAAAGACCAAGGGAAGGGAGGGAAGAGAACTAATAAATATTTTTCAAGAAAATAAGAAGGAGAGGAAGGGAAGAGGGAGAGAAAAGTGTAAATTTTTTGTTCTCATCCAGGGTTCACTGGATTACACTCTGAAGTTAAGCAGATGTTTAAGGAAGTTTTCCCCAGGCTTTAATCCCCGAGGTTGTATATGAGATGCAGCCGCTCTGTCGCCTGTGCATACAGGTGACACCTGGGCAGGGTGTGTAATGAGGGCAGGTCTTCTTCTCCTCCTTTCTCTGCGCATGATGTCCCTCTGCCTTCACGCATCTGTCCTTACCGAGGATAAGTCTGAGGCTGGTTGATTCTTGTCTTTGTAGATACTCTGTCTCTGATGCCCAGATGTCCGTTATACTTAAGATCATCTTTTCTTGCCTCATATTCTCCATTCACCTGTCTTGTTAATATCCAATTTGTTCTCAGTCCTCCCCCTCCCTCTCCTCCTCCCCTCCCCCTCTTTTTCTGATAAAGACCCTTTATAGGTTCCTTGCTGGAGGGTACCCCCTTATCATCCATCTTTGAACAGGGAAGTTCTATTCTGGCCTGCTTTCTTCCCAAGAATACTGTTGCTGGCTTCTGTCTACCTGGACCATATTTGAATTGTTCCCTTAAATCATGGCCCAAGGGCTGTATATTAAGAATTTGTAAGCTGTGTTTGAAGTCAGCTCCTTGGGGATTTGTTGCTATGGGGAGCTGAGTTCTGGTGATCAAGAAGCTTCTGTAAGATCTCCTGGGTCCTCTGTCACGGAGAGGGGGAGGGGGGTGTGCATGGGGGGGTGTGTATTAGGGGGTGTGCATCACAGGAGGTGTACACTGAGAGCCCTCCTGAGGTTCCCTTGCTGGAGGAGGTCTAGGTTGTCTGAGGCCCCACTGCTCACAGCTCTTTGCTGAGTTCGTCGTATTTAGTGTTTCCGCTTAGTTCACTGTGAGCCCCTGAGAATGGACGAGCAGATCGTTGCTTCGCTGCCTTTCAAGGATCAGGGCAGCGGTATTTCAAGAAAGACCTTATTGATTTAAGGTAGACCATTTGGTGACCTGATGTTGGAAGGCCGTTTGTTCCAAGGATATAATGCAGCTGAGAAGACACACATGCAAACTCAGCCATGGGTGAGACAGTAAATAGACCCAGATAAAGTCCCCGCTCTTGTGTCAAAGCCTCTTATTTAGAATAGTTCAGCATTAGTTTCTTAATAAGGATAAGAATATGAATTAATCTTATCAAGCTGATTCCAGACCAAGTGTACAGTGTGGTATTTTAAATTTGACCTGTGGCCTTGGTGATGTTGACAGCAAACTTGATGTAAGAAAATGAAGATGTTCTGATCTGATGCTTTATTTAAATGAGGACCCAGCTTGGTGCACACGGCAGTTTCCACGGCATATCATGACGCTGCGAACCAGAAAGTCTGTTTCGGGTCTTTAGATCTATTCCTAGGTGTGCAGACGTGTACTCTGTTGCAGCGGGAGGTCCCGGAGCATGAGCTTGAAGGAAGAGGAGGCATCAGAGAGGGTGGGAAGCACATCCTGCCTCCGAGCAGACAGGCCATTTACCACTAACAAGGTGAATCCAGAAGGGCGGTGGTGACGAGGAGAGGGCGCCAGGGCTCGTCTCACTTTCTGTCCGCTGAGCAAAATGTTCAAAGAGTCCATTTAAACTCTGAACAAAATATCACCTTCAGAAGCACAGGAAGTGATTTCATTCTTAAAGCTTTGTATTCGCCCTTGACCCAGGAAATCTGGTGGGTGGTTAAGTGATCCCTGAAAACTAGGTTTGCACAAATGTCCTCATCTGGTGCCTGAAACTCCCAGTGCCTGGTACTGACTTTTCCTGTTTTCTGACCCGTGTGGTCAGCAGCTGGGACCCTGTGAGTGCACACACAGAGCGGGGGGGGGGGGGGGGCTCTCGGGTGAAGGTTCGGCCTCCCCCTCGGGGCCTTGTTGGACAGTGCTGGGTCTTGGGGGTCCCCCGAGGGCCACGTGGCCAGGAGAGCCTGGACTTCACTTCTGAGCACATCGCTGGGCCGCCCAGAAGGCAACGCCCCTCCTGCCGTGACCGCAGACACTCTCCTCTTAAGTACAGATGCAGCCGCGGCTCCCCGCGACCCCAGGAACTGTGGGCCGGCCTTGGGATTTGGCCTGGACGTCTCTCCCCACCTGCTGCGCCGCGCTGAGCGGTGTGGCCTGGCGGGGGGCTGGGTCACTGGGGCCGCGGGGCAGCAGGACGTGGAGATGCGGCCGCCTCACCTCTAAACCGTCACAGGTGTGGGTGTGCGGAGCAGGTCGCCGTCCTCTGCACGGAGATGCACGGGCGTCCACGTCAGCGCCACGGCCGCGCCCGGGCCGGGGAGAGCCTCATCACCTCTGACCCAGAGACCTTCGGGGCTGGCAGGGCTGCGGCCGTCCTCGGGGGCCAGAGGGGTTCGGAGGGGCTGCCGAGCCAGGGAGGAGGGTGCCTTCGAAACGGGCGATCTGCCCTGTGATTCCCAACTCCGAGTAAGGGAGGTCTCAGAATCAGAGCCTGATGGAGGGGAAGAGGAGGCTTCTACAGAAGCTCAGCCAGACGCTGGGATGACTTAACGGGAAGAAGCCTGCCTGAGCAGCCTGATGCCCGTTGACTGAAGGCCTTGTGGGTAGGACAGGGGAAGCAGTCTGACTTTTCCATAAATCCCTTTGTCTGTGTGCTCTTCCTCTGGGGGAGCTGCACGACAAGACCCCTCAGCAAAGGCTGCAGGAGTGGCAGAATGAGGGCACGGCTGGGACGGAGCCCCAGTTTCCAAGCTGAGCCACCGCCGTGCGCGGTGCCTGGAGAGGGGCCGAGCGTCACGTGCAGGGCACCTGGAGCCAGTGCGGCTGGACGGCAGCGTGGCGCCCTGGCCAGGGTGAGGCCCCATCTTCCCAGTGGGAGAGGAGACTCTCACAGCAGCCAGCCTCCGGGCAGGGGCCCGGGGGGGACACCTGTCCTCACCCGATAGCAGGGTCTGGTCTGCAAACGTCACCACGTGGGGACCAGCTCCACCACCACGTACTGAAGTGAGCTCACAGCTCAGACGTGGACCCTCAGATGGGAACACTCGTGTCTTTCCAGGGACACCAGGGAGCGCAGGTGAGGGGGTGGGTTCCACCCGTGGCAGAACAGGGAGGGCAGGCGTGGACCCCGGCAGAGCGAGACGTCGTGGCTCTTTCTCTGGGAACCCCGAGTCCTGAGTGGAGCTGCCCTCGGGGTCTCTCCATGCACCCACCTCCCGCCGTATGTGCGTGTGAGATTCAGTGTAGAACAGACCAGCCACGTGACACCACAGGGAGGGGAGTCCAGATGAGAGCCCGCGCTCCTGAAGGCTGATGGCAGGAACTCCTGGAGGTGCTGTCCCAGACCCTTCGGCACACCCGTGACACCGTTTCATTCCAAGATCCCTTTCCACGTTGCTGATCCGATTTCTGAAAACCGTCTGGATTCCTCGAGAGCCGATCCTGCCTCCTTCTGTTCTTTTTCCTGGATCCTCTCTCGTCGTGGAACCTGCACTCTCGTCTGAAGGTTGAGGGGTCCTGGATCGCAGGCCGCCCGAGACCCCTGCCTTCCCTTCCCAGTGAATCCCCCGCAGTGCTGGCGGGTTTTGCAGACGCCAAGCTGGACCCTGAGCAATGCGACCCTCCCTGCTGTGGGCTCCACGTGAGCACCCTTGGCCCCCGTTGGCTCTGCCGTGTCCTGGCGTCTGTCCCACTCACCGGGACAGAAACCTGCTTCCCACGTAATCATGAAACCCACAGCTCAGGCCACCGAAAAGGAGGTGATTTCAATGAAAGCCCAGCAACCTGGAGCCACACGCCTGCAACAAGGAAGGTCGTCTGATGCATCTTTGATTCCTCTTCCTCTGGGGGCAGGAGGCAAAAGGCTTAGAACGCAGGCTCTCGGCCATTCTCTGCCCTCGTTCTGGGGAAAAAGGGCGGCCACTCCTCCAGATCCCACGTGCACGCTCACATATACACACACACCCAGGTGTACACACATTCATGTACATGCACACACTTGAATACACACATGCCCACACACATGCCCACACACCCACATATACATACACACAAATGCACATTCATACTTGCACACTTGCATACAAACCCTCACGTTTTCACATACACACAAACACGCACTCTCACACGCACCTATACACATACATACACATAAGAACACATTCACAGGTACACACACTTGAATACACACATGCACACGCTCACGCACCGTCACATTAGTCACTTCCCAGCTCAGTAAGTGAAACGTTTCCTGCTCTTGACCAGGAATGAAGGGAAGCTGTGTGGAGGGGCCGGCCTTTTCTGCATCACATCTAACTGTGCGCTGCCCGGGCCACAGGGCACAGGGGTGCAGGGACGGAGGTGTGGGGTGACCAGGCGCCTGTGTCCTTCCTGGTCCCTGCTGGGGTCAGAGGCTGGCAGGGCCTCGCCCACCTCCCGAGTGTCCCTGCTTCCTGCCTGACTTCGAGCTGACCCAGCGGCAAGGAAGGGGCGGGCAGTGGCACTGGTCAATCACACATGTTTGCTTATTAACCCGGCCTGCCTGCTCTGTCTCCTGTTTCCCCACATGTCCAGCACAGCGGTCACTATCCCTCTTCCCCCTTCAGTAGGTGCCACCACGAATTCTTCGTTGTCAGCCGTGAATTCTTAAACTGCATCAGAGACTGGGGACCAAATTTACATTTCCCACTCAGTCAGTTAGTGCAGGCCGACACACACCAACATGGAACGACAAATGTGGACTCGTGTGTGTTTCATTTTGGGCAAAACTGTTTCATGGTGTCGCTTTGGTATAGTCAGCAGGGGCTGTCACAGGAAGTTTTTCTCGGAGACGGAGATGGAGTGAGGGCGGAGGGCCAGAGGGCGTGGGAACCGCAGGGACAGACGTCTGCCCACAATGGTGACAGGCTTCTGCCCGGAGGGAGGACGCAGCACCAAGCACTGAAGAAACATTCACAGGAGAGCCTTCTGAGATGGGAAAACCCACACGCCCACTGTGGTGGACCTTGACCTCCCGGCCAAACAAGAAACAAGGCTCTCTTGTCCTCAAGTCCCGAGAAGTGGCTGGGAGAACACGTTCCAATTGTGAGCTTGGTGCCGAGAAAGACAAATCCTTGCTGGTTTTATTGCAGCGGAAAGACAGGACCCCTAGGGTCTGGTCATTGTTG
Organism: Balaenoptera ricei; assembly: GCF_028023285.1. Taxonomy (NCBI): domain Eukaryota; kingdom Metazoa; phylum Chordata; class Mammalia; order Artiodactyla; family Balaenopteridae; genus Balaenoptera; species Balaenoptera ricei. The sequence goes on from NC_082650.1 coordinate 2,031,206, forward strand.
GCGGAACCTACGGCCAGCCAGCAAGCCGTACCCCTAAGTCCATGCCGACCTGGGGCAACTCCCCACCCCGACAAATGCTCCCTGGGACACCGACCTTGTCATCAGTCAAAGTACTTTTTGGATGATCAGTATTTTGTTAATCGAACATGTATTTATAATAAAATGAAAATACTAAGAACTGCATCCCAACTTTTGAGGGACTTGGCAGATTTTGACCAAATGTGTTTTGAATGAGAAAGGTCATCATGCATCTTACATTTGTGCATCACTTGGTCATCTAGTAACCGATGAGGCTGGGAAATTAAAGTGTTTTACCTTTAACCCAGGAGCTGACCGCACAGCACACGGGGAGGCTGACTTACTTCCCCTTTATCTGAGCTGTTCACGGGTGCCTCGGCCGCTCCCCGAGTCCCCAGGAGTCCCCCTAGGGCTGGATGGGGCCTCCCCACGCAAGCTGCCCTGAAGCCTCCAGGGAGAACCCACCTGGACCGTGGAGACCAAGGTGAGGGCGCAGGTGGCGCTGCTCTATGACTGCCGGCCGAAGCAGAGCTCTGCCAGGTGCCCCTGGCGTGGTGACTTGCTCTGTTTCTTGCTGAACTGGTTCCACACTGAGGCCTCCCTGTGTCTTCCAGCCTCTGGTCAACTCTTTCCCTTGGAAACCCAGTCGTGGGACCTGGGCCTCATCTTTTCTGTTGTGGGAAACCGAGTCCTCTTCCAAGTATTTCTGAGATTTCTGTGTTTGGGGGGTGGGGAGGGGCAAATGAGGGCTCAAGCTCATCCAGATGCTTCCTGGACCAGCCAGCAGGTTGCCAGGCTCCTCTGTCACGGGTGACCTTGCTCTGTGTGCTCTCCCCCCAGAGGATCCCTGACACGGAGCTGGGTCCACAGAGCCGCTCCGAGGTGGGGTGTGAAGCCGCCGGCACAGGGCAGGGAACGGCTTCAAACTGCCGACTTAGCATCACGTCACGCCCCCCTGACCCCCCCATTTCTGCCACAGGAGTTGCTCTGCCTTTCCCCAGGAGTCCACCCCTCTCCACACCTCCCGGTCCTCGTTCTGGGCTGTGGCTCCGTCTCCCCTGAAGTCGCTGGGGGCTCAGCCTGCGTCTCCCCCAGAGCAGGTGGGCTTGCGTCTCTCGGAGCCCTTCCTGGATGGGCCTGACCCTATGTTCTCACGACCCAGAGCTGCTACCTGGTAAAGGGGCCACGTTCCCAGCTGCGCCACCAGGAGCCCGAGACCAGCTGAATGTCCCTGTCGTGTTCCCTTCAGACGGTCCCCTCTCCCTCAGGCTCTCTCCCCAGCTCTGAGCTCTGCAACAAGCCCCGGAGTCATGACTTCCTTTTCCTGCCGTCTCTGTGACGCAAGCTCAGTGGCCGTGACGTCCAGTGGGCAGCAGTGTCCAGGCCACATGGGCACTGCCAGTCACCCTCTGATGTGGCCTCATCTGGGGCCAACCTGGCAGGGATGGCAAGTCCTTCAGCGGTCAGGGTCCTGACCTGGTTAATCACACTAGGACCTCACGGCTGGGCAATTACCATCGGTGCAGATGCTCTGGGGCCGGGAGGGGACTAACCCAGGCCACCACGTGTCCTCCAGGCTCTCGGGACCCAGTGTAGACTGGCTCGTCCCTCTCCTGAGCAACACGGGGCTCTCTTAAACGGCCCCCCAGATCCCAGATTGTCCTGGTGGAGCTTCTCATTCCACGAGTTTTGCCCAAATCACTCAGATCGGGTCCCAGTCCACGAATTCTGATTTCTGGAGACTGTGGTTCCTGCTTCTGCCTGGGGACCACCAGCTTCTGTAACTGACACCGTCTCCGGACAGAGGCCTGCAGGGCTCACGCTGAGGCCTCGTTGACCTCCCTGGGCTCCTAGGGGATCTGGGAACCCCTCTGGAAATGTGGCTCTGGGGTCTACGTGTGCTGAGACCCAGTGTCGGACAAGGCAGGGGAGCTGGGCTGCCAGTGCACCCCTGGCTGGGGGCGAGTCTCCCCCATTTGGAGGATGTGCCCCTGGGAGAGAGGTGAGGAGGGGCCCCACTGCCGGCAGCGCGGGCAGGCTCCACCCCCTCCTGCAGAAGGTACCGGACACAGCAGAAGGATCCCTGATACGGTGTCTGCTCTCCCTGGACAGACAGGAGGTATCTGGGTCACCAAGAATGATTTCTGGCTTATTCAGTCAGCGTCCCTGGTGCTGATATAACTGAGGGGCCACTTACAGGAAAGATTTAACGCCTGGGTCCACCCTGAGCAAACGGCGTGCGGCAAGATGAAGGGTCTGAGCTGGCAGAGTGGCCCACTGAGACTCTGGGCGCCTCGAAATCCTCCCCAAGGGCTTTCCAACCCCTGCGTGATGAAAGAATAAAGGGTTTCCAGGAGCAGCTGAGGCTCGCTTCCCTGGGTCCTGGCAGGAGGGGACTGTTTGGGTCCGAGGGATGCGTGTCATGCCGCGGGGGCGGGAATTCATTTCTGAACACCCTCTGCTTGTCTACAGACCCCAGGCCGCAAAACCCTCAGACCTTTTGCACGATCTCTTCTCTGTGATTCTTAAAAGGGAGATAATTAAAGACTGATGCGGAGGGTTCGTTTATAGGAAAATACTCATGTGGTACACTCAGCTACCTACGCTTTTCCAATCGCTAATGCTAATACACATCCTTTTACATTGACTGGCTATCAGAAAGGTCCAGGCTTCTCGCCAAGGGGTGTGATGGCACTATCGTCCTCAGCACCTCCCTGCTTCGTTTCAAAACATACTCAGTCATTGTATTCAACATAATCCACAGCATATGAGTTCACAGCAACCTCAGAACATGAGTTGGTCTTAATCTCCCAAAATAATGATACAGAGAAGCACCAGCCACAGGACTTTTGCGGGAAACAGGAAACCCAGGGTGCCTCATTCTGGGGGGAACTTCCTCCAGTCTTGTGAGCCAGATGAATCTCCAGCAACCTCTTCAGTTTTGAATCCCAAGGATCCAGGGAGGGGCGAGCCTCGCATTTTCTGTTTTGTTGATGTTCCAGCAGAAGTATCTGTCTCCCAGTTGGTGTGGATTCCAAGCCGCTTTTGGACCCTGTGCGATCTGCAACCCTTCGTGCGCCGCAACCCACGGGAAGGTGATACCTGTGCAGCCTCCGTCTGCCTGGGCACGAGCGCCGGGGCGGCTGAGGGGAGCCCAGGAGGGCGGTACCAGCACCACCTACTCCGAGGGCGCTTTGATTCATATGCTAAGGAGAATCGAGTTGGCTTTAATTAGTGTGAGAGAAAGTGGTGCAGCTGCCTCGGGCGCCACAGCCTGAATAGCTGTTTAAAAATAATCCTGCAGGGAAAATGCAGCCTGGGCTGGGCCTCCGTCCCGGGAAAGCCGGGCGGGGCCGGGGCCCGGGAGCTGCGGCGTGTGGGGCTCAGGGTTACACCCGGAAAGGCAGGGGTGGGCTGGCCCCGGCGGGGTCCTGGTCCCCGAACCTGCCAACCCCGTGAGCCTCCGTGTTCTCCGTGTAACGGAGGTGAAAACACTGCTGTCGGACAGGCAGGAGTGGGCACGCGTGTAAGGGCCCTGGTGCGGACTTGGCGTGTGGTCCCTGCCGCCACTGTGCCCAGGCTTTCCCCAGGGAGAAGGCAGGAGAGCCCACGGGCGCTGGTGGGAGCCGCAAAGGTGTGGCTTGTGTGCTGGGCTCCCTCCACACCCAGCAGCCTCGGGGTGGGGGGGGAGCTCAGGGCGCCTGTGCAGGTGGGAAGCTCCACCTCCCGCTGCGGGCACGGCTTGGGGCCTTGCTGTAGCCGTCTGTTGCTGCATTTACACAGCTTAAATACTTGGAAAATTTCTCTAAGTGTATTGAGCCACGTTCCTGTCAAGGTGACAGATGACATCTAAATGCTACGTGATAGTACCGTTTCCATTAGAGGGCGATGTGGTAGGCACGTGACTTCATTCTCCTATTGCTTTTGGTCAGGCGGCTCCACCACGCCAGCCCTGCTGTCCCTCTTACCCTGCTCCTCACAGAACCTTGCACGCAGGATGTTTATTTACGTGCAAAACTCGGGGCTGAACTAAAACAGGCCCGGTACACAGAGTCAGCAGGGCTCTACAGCAAGTATGTCTGGATGTGCGTGCCTGAAGCAGGCAGGCAGGTGCGCGACTCCCTCCGGGCTGCAGTGCTGGGGAGGGGATGCGGTCAGCGGGACTCCAGCTGCAGGGCCGCCTGGGGCTCGTTTGCCTCCTGTTCTGGGCCAAGCGGCAGCTTCTGGATCCGCAGCCCCTGATACGGGGGAAGCTTTGCGTCTCCCTTGGTGCACGGGCAGCTCTCGTTTGCTCTGAAGGAGGAGGGTCAGTTGTGAATAAGCCGGCCCGTGGGGAGGGGAACCCAAATCAACTGTGGGACTACAAATCGGCCCTTGCCATCTGCCTCTACAAGGATTAAATCATGAGCTGCTGCAGCTGCTGACCTTCAGCACCCCCTGAAAGGAGCTCAGGGTGGAGAACAGGGACGAGGCCCTCTGTGCTCTGGGAAAAGCTGGCAGAACAGGCCTTCAGATAGTTAGATATTTTCAGGAGAAGATTTTAGGAGCCCAATGCTTGCATCTTGTCGTATTTAGAAAAGCAGTAAAATCATGAGCAGTGACGTCTGCTCCTTGTGACCAGCAGCCGGCCTCTGCCACCACGTGTGCTTGATGCACGGGCCCCCTTCTCTAAAATCGTACATAACGCTGACCTTCCCCCGCCTCTTTGGAGCGGTTCCTCCGAGCTAGCTGAGATGCTGTCTCCCGGGCCATAGTCCACGTTTTGCCCCAAATAAAACTTAACTCACGACTCTCACGTTGTGCGTTTTCTTTCAGTCGACAAGAGTGTCACCTGGCCGCTAGGGTTCCTGGATTTTGCTCCGCACCAGCCTCGCTTCTCCTGAAGGGATAAGCTGACCGGGGTTTCCCAGGACCGGCCTGGGCTTGGGGAGACGGGTCTGGCTTTGTCTAGGGCCACACTGCCGTGTTTTAGGTAGCGTCCTTTCTGTGGACAGAGCAGTCAGAAGTTGAGTCATCGTAAAGCTGTAACGGGGTGATAGCTCCACAGCACAGTGTGTGCAATGAGAAGATGTGGGACAGAGGTCCTTAAATAGCGCCTTGTTCATATAACCCCCCCCCCCCCCCCGTTCACACACAAGGTCCCCAAGTTAGGGGCCATCAAGTCCTCAGTAGCGGCAACGGCAGGATTAGACCCCAGGTTCCCTCCCAGACCCCGCAGCTGCTCCTTCTGTGCGTTTCTAGTGGGATCAAGTGGTGAAAAGGAGGCAAAGCTTATAATCATCGCTGAAGCCGAAGCATCAGGGACTCATGTGGGCAAACGATAGCCCAGGACTGCTGATTAGTGGGTTGAAATCAACGCGGCCCGTCCAGTGCACCGTGAGCGCTTTCTACAGACAAAGCAGGTGCTGCAAACGCGTTCCTCCCGTCAGGGTCAGGACACAGGCCACAGTGTGTCCTGGCAGCAACGATCTACAACCGTTATATGTGCTCTGACGACGCAAGTGGGGTGATGTGCAGGCGACACCGGCTCAGCCTGCAGCTGAGGTGTCAGGATCCCCCGGGAGGTCTGTGGTTAACCTGGATCTCCAGGGAGTGGGCCCTGAGCAGCAGTATGTTGTGTTGATGAGCACCGGGTGGTCCCACCGTGCAGCCCAGTTTGGGAGCCATTGCTCTGGAGACGTGCCATTGGCTGCAACCCGCTACCGTCCTGCTCGTAAATAACTCACTGCATTTCTCATCTGTGCGATGCGATGTCACGAGATGGAAAACACAGCCCTGATCTCATACTCATTTTTCAGGGAAAAAACATGACTCATGTTGTATGTGAGATGCACCCTTTCCTCAGAAACATTACGATATGAAAATGTACATGTAAGAATCAAGGAAATATGATATTCGGACAAAAATTAATAATATAAGCTTTCCAAATTTAGGTATATCTTCAAGGCAGAGTTAATACTTGAATGACAAACCAAGATTCCACATAAGCTGAATGACGGGAGCCATGAGCTGACACCAACCAGAGGAAATGAGAGGGGGAAACGAGCAGAGAAGTTCGGAGGATAAAATGCACAAAACACAATATCGTGAAGCAGCAAGATCTCGGAGTCCCAGCTGACTGAAATTCTGAGTGATTTTGTGCTGAAATATAATAGCTAATATTGCGTCAACCAAACACTTACACAAGTGTTATATACGTGTGTGTATGTGTACTAAAAATATATGTCACACACTCACACACACACACCACAGAACGTACTGAATTCTCCTGAAGGAGAAAAATCAGACCTGGAGAAACTGAGTCATTACCTAAAGATCACACGGTGGGCTTTGGACTCGGACAAACTGACTCCACAGCCTGTCCCGGAGTCCTGAGAAAATACTGCTTCATACTAATGTAAAACTTCGTTTTCTTTCTGGTAAGTTTAAGGTCAGACCTCCTGCAGTGCTCAGGCACCATCTGGAGTTTTACACGAGTCCTGTCAGTCATCTTCCTCCTGAGTCATGAGCCTCAAAGGCCGTGGACCCCGTTAAGTCAGGCTCCCCGGAAAACGTCCAGAAGCAAATGCTCACGCTGTGTGTCCTAAGGTTCACTGTGTCCCCAAAGTCAGTCCTGGACCAAGTTCATAACCTCGTTTTACGGGAACATCACCGACCTCCATCCATCCTCAGGGCCTGGCCATTCTGACACCACTTCTAAGATGAAAGAGAGAGGGCATTTTTAATATTTATCTTGGAGAAGAAAGAGAAAGGGTATGTAAGAAATCTCAGAACGGTTTCCAAAAATTTCCCGAGTTATCATATGAAAGAAGTTGCCGATACAGTCTGTGGGGGATCAGAGGGCCGAGCCAGCAAAGACCAAGAGGTAGAAATTATAGGGAAATTTCACCTTCACAAAACAGATGACGTTTCCCCAATTACAGTTGCCTCCAATGGATAATTCTAATCACGAGTGACAGGAATCTCTCCTAAACCCTAAATCACCTAAATCTGAACCAAGTCAAGCAAAGGCTTGGAGAGAGACTGGAAGGGTTAGAGGGGATTCCAGTGAAGGGAGTGGGGCTAGGTCTTCTTCTGTGATGTTCTTGTCTCTGAGAGCTTTCTGTAGATCATAATTGCAAGCAAAACAAGGACAGGGACCGCGGCTATTTCGTGTATTCCTATACACCCAGAGCTCAACAAATCACTCATAATGGACAAATGAACCGAAGACCCCATCATGTAGACAGACATGTAGGGTAAGAGCACAGGTGTTGAATCCAGGCAAACTTGCATTGAATTCAGCCCCACTGACACTCCTAGAAATGCAGCCTAGCTTCAGTTTTGTATCTTGCTGTGCCTTGTTCTTCACTGTATAAAGGGTAATACTAATAATACTGCCCATCTTGTTAGGATTAAATGAGATAGTCTAGGTAAAGTCCTTAGGACAGAACCGGGAGCAAAATTTAATTCGCAATGAACGTTCGATACTGTTTTTGTTTAGTACTGCAAATGTCGCTGTTTGTCCCTCTCTCTTCAGGTCTCAGACCCTTAGAGAGGGCAGGTCCCTTGCCTTACCTCTCGTTTCCACAGTCCTGATGCACGTAAGGTGTTTAAAAGGGTTTCTCAAGTACGTACGTAAATAAAGGGATGGATGGATGGATGGATGGATGAAAAGAAGAGAGGGCACCTCATTATTTTCCAAGTTCTTTTCTAGCTCAGTTGAAATCTCAATGTCTGGGAGTCTTTGATTTTTTTCTCCCTGAAAAATCTGAGACAGTTCAGATTCATTTAGTTTTGTTGTTCATTTTATTCTCCTCCCCTGTGTTGTAGGCTAGATGGAACATTCGCTGTAACGTAACTCCACCCCAGGGATCTAGGTCTGCGATACCACAATGTGCCATAACACCAGGAACCCTCAGGGAACAGTACAATCAGACTCTGGTCTGAACGTCATAGTTAATTTCCAATAATGAGTTATTCACTTACTGACTAGTTTTCAGTTAGCTTCTCTGTGTTACATTGGATGCTGACCCCCCACCCCCCAAGGCTGGATAGAGTCAGAGAAAAGGTCAGTGTTGGATATCTACTTTTGAAGGGTCTTCTGTTAAGATTCTGCATGCTTTGTGTCACTCAGGAGGGTGAGTCCGGTAAGGCTTGCTTTTCCTCTGTGTTTTGAAATAGAGACGCTGTGTGAGAACCTTATTCATGCAAGATGGCGGCATGGCAAAGAAGGAAACATGAGATACAGTGAGTGAGAGGGCATTTGGGAGGTCTTACAGTCCCTTCTCAAGTAATGATATGATGACGGTGGTGACGATGTTGATGATAGTGGTGATGGTGAGGATGCTGATGATAATGGTGATGACGGTGATGGTGATGGTGGTGATGGTGCTGATGCTGATGTTGACGGTGACGATGCTGATGGTGGCGATGTTGATGGCAATGATGATGTAAATGGTGATGATGGTGATGCTGGTGCTGATATTGATGATGATGATGTTGATGATGATAATGGTGATGATGGTGATGTTGATGATGATAATGGTGATGATGGTGATGGTGGTGATGATGTTGATGATGGTGGTACTGATGATGACAGTAAGGAGACTGCAGTGCTTTAAATTTGAATAGGCTAGTGTGTACATTTACACACTAAATAGAGAACAAGATAAGCTCTATATTATACTGCATAATTGAATTAAAATGGAAAGCTTAATAAGATCTGGTCAGCTTGCCCATATATATGAGGTTATTTTGACATGACCTGGGACTTCTGAGGAGGCCCACAATTGCCATAAGCCACAACATCAGGGTTTTTCAAAACCAGTTTGAACAGCAACTTGAATTTTGTCATTTATTTAATTCCAAAGAACAGCAGTTAACCCGAGTTGATCAAATTGGTGTCCTACATTCCGATCAGCCTGTGTCCATCTGTGATGCCATCCACATGGCCCTGGGCCTTTGCCACTGACTGTGAACGTTCAGCGTGTTGATGCACTAGTCTGGGCAAGTAGAGCAGCGCAGAGCTCCCGCCTGCCTGAAGTCATGAGCACGAGCGCCTCCAGGACAAGGGGGTGGGGCCTTCCCCGAGGAGCCTTTCTTGGGATAAGGCGCGTCTCTGCTCCCCGCGGTGAGGACCTGGACCCACCCCGTGCAGGGTTCCGGCTGAACCTGTGCTGTGAGGAGGAGGACGCTGGGAGTCAGGGGCTCGGGTTCAGCCCTGCAGACTGCCCCTTGTGTGTGGAATGCCTCTTGGGCCTGCGGTGTCTGTCCGTCTCCTTTTGACTGATAATGGTTCACCCCAAATTCCCCCGGGGGAGCCTTCGTGGCCTCTTCGGCACTCAGGTCCCCTTTCCCGCTGCAGGGAGTCCAGGGTGGAGAGGAAAGGCCATGGCTCCAGGCCGCCTGTGCTGATGGGAGCAACGTTTCTGCCACGGGGATGTGGAGCTGACAGTCCTCAGGGATGGAGGCCCTGGAGCAGGGAATCCGAGCCTTCGGGGGAAGCCGGGTTTTCAGCGGCGCGATGGCTATGACCCCTTACCAGCCCTACCCAGCCAAGGTCTCGGGGAAGCATGAGACACAGATTCCCCAGAAAAAGCCACAGGGAGCTGTTAGATTTCACATGAGGCCAGGGCAGGGAAGGGGGCTCTGCGTATCCTTCTGCCTTCGCTTGGGGTGTGAAGGGCCGGGGGTGCAGGGAGAGGGCAAGGCCAGAAACAGGACAGCCTGGCTTCTCCCAGGCCCCCCGCTGGCCGGCTGGGTAACTGTGTGATTCAGAAGAGCCCGTGCGTGCCAGACGGAGGGGCCGGTGCTCACTGCTCCTCCTGGGCCGCAGCTTGAGAGGCGTGTGGTCACAGCCCCGGGAGCGCGTCTGTGTGTCTGGCATCGCACGGTCTCTGCTGTGACAAGTCCCAGGTCAAGGGGACCAGACACACACTGGACCCCACGATGGGGAAGGTATTGGACTCCCCGGCTGGCAGCTGCAAACGGCTCCTGTGCCTTCAGGGCAATTAGCTCCGCCTGGCCCGGGCTCCTTCCAGGGGTCCGGGGCCCCCATCAGGCCTGTGCCTGGTGAGGCTGAGCCCCCAGTCTCACAACCAGCACTGCTGCGGGCCTCCGCCCCCTCTTTCCTGGGAACACGGGAGTCCAAGCCCAGCCACGGCCGGGAGGAGAGGAGGAAGCAGACCTTCCCCAGGGGCCCCGCAGGGCCACCACCCAGACGGGCCGCAGGGGGCGGGAGGCTCCACGCTGTCCACACCACCCCCCCCTCCTGCTCACCAGCCTCGCGCTCCTCTGCCTCTGCTAACATCTTGTCATCCTAACCTTCACAGTTGCCATGCCAACGCGTTACCTCTGAAGGCGGTTTCTGGAAAACATGCCACTTTTGAAAAATGTGCTCAGGAGATCAACTACTTCCTGTCTGACAGAGCTTCCATCCCTTCCATCTCCGCCAGCCCGGAGACAGGGAAGGGGGAGCTGTGGCCCAGGGGACAGCAGGGGACATCTGTCTGCACCAGCCTGTCATGGCTCCAGGCCGGCCAGGCAGTCGTCAGCTTGTGTTTGGAAATTCAGCGCGATGCGTGGTTGGCTTCTGTGTGAAGGGCTGACCATCTGCGTTCCCGGGGCCGCCCCTCGCCAGGGCCTGGTGCCCTTGACCTGCAGTTGCTCACGTGTCCCCTCGGCTCTCCCGCTGGCCCCTCTGCCCGGGGGGGCTCTCCGAGGCCAGGACTCTGTCTCCTGCAAACCTGCGTCCCCCATGGCGCTGTGCAAGCTGCAAACGCTGACACAAAGGCAAGCAAACTGGAAAAGTAAGGAATTCATATGTGCAGATTTTTTTCTCCCGTTCCAACTTTTTAGAGTTAGGCAGGGGAGTGAGGAGGTGGGAAAGAGGCCACATAAGAAACAGTAAATAGAAATACAATATTCTGGGAAAGGCTGGGTCTCTGAACAGCAAGGAAAGCCAAGTACATACAAAAATGACAAACGAGGCTTATTCAGAGACAGCCATTGTCCTCCAAAAGCTGTGTCATGCTGCCGTCTCGTTCATGTACACAGCTCGGCCCAAAATGCAGTGAAAGAAAATGTCATCTAGGGCTACTTGGTGCTGTGTTTCAGCAACGAGGGCAAAAGTGCACTGGTCTTTGACAAATAACCATTCCCCTCCATGGAGGAGATAAACAATTGTTCGTAGAATAAACAAGCAGAAGCCGGTGAAGTCTCCTCCACTAAACACCACCATAGGCAGCTGCTGCCTCCACGGGCATGTGGGTTTGCAAGTTAGTCAGGTCTTTGAGCATAAACTCAGCCCCCGCGGCCTCCCTGTGTCCAAGGAGGCTCGTGGAAAAGGCGGCAAGGACAGGGGGGCACCGGTGGCCCCTGGGTCTCCTGTGTCTTTGAGCTTGGTCTACACGGGAACATCGCAGACTCGGTGCCATGGAAACAGGGGCGTGAACGCACGTGCTCCCTGGTCACGTGCAGGACTGGGGGTGCTGGAGAGTTCCATTCGGGACAAATAGAGGAGGGAAGTGCTGCTTTGTGAAGGAGATGGTGGAGTTCCCGCGGAAATGCCAGCCAGTCACCAAGGCTCAGCTCTGACGCCCACGCGGCCCAGGAGCAGAGAGTGGGGTCCTGCCGTGGGGTCCCTGGCGGCTGGACAGCAAGGGCAGGGCTGGACTGGACAGAGTCAGACTGCGAGCAGGTGCTCACCCAGCATGACGTGCATGAGCATGTTTAGGAACAGAGAACGTTCTAGAACGTGAGGTGCCCACGCACCTGCTGCTTTGCCCTGCGGCGCACTTGCTCTGTTTGCTTGAGAACGCCGGCGGAAGAGTCACGGGAGCAGTGATGACCCCGTCAGTGGGTGGGTCAGATCCTCCCACCGCAAAGCCCACCGGCCTCTTCACCCCCGTGAAAGCCTCAGGGCCTCACGGGAGGCGCGTGGGGTCTGGCGGAGCTGAAACCGGAGCCCCGCGTCCCTTCCCCAGCCTGGCCCTCAGGCTGGAAGGAAGAGAACGGGGTGCGGGGAAGGCAGGGCCACCTCGAGGAGGGATGACAGGCCGCGCGTTCCTTAGGGTGGGTTTCCCCTGACAAGAGCCTGATATTTCTATGCTTTGGAGGACTCATCGCCTCCAAAGCCCTTCCGTGCACATAACCTGACTTGGTTCTCACAGGGGTCCTGAGAGGGAAAGGCCCCCAAACGCAGAGGGGGAGCGGAAGACCAAATGTGCAGACCCTCGTCCTAGGGAGGGGCCAAGCCAATGGGAGCCGGACTCCGAGCTCAAGGCTCAGACCGCGGGCACTGACCGGCCTGGGCCGGGCAGCAGGACGTGGCCATGGGCGGCTGGCACCCCGCACCCCCGCCGTGCGCACGTGGTCCTCCCGTGCACACCCTCCCCCGGGGCGTGGCCGTCGTCGGCTCCTCCCCCGCACCCTCTGACCGCGCCCCGAGGAGCCTGGATGAAGTGCGGGGGGCTAGCGGAGTAGCGACAGCGACACCCAGCCGGCTCGGTGGCCGCGTCGCCCCTGTGTGGGAGGCGGGGGTGGACCCCAGAGGTGCCCTTCTCTGCAGCCTGGTGGTCGGAGCGGCTCGTGCATCCGGGGGTGTGGATGACCCCGGTCCTCTCCCGACGCTGGAAGGGAGGTAACGACGCAAGGCCGAGGCGGCCGCTGGGGCGCCGGCTTGAAGCTCCTTGGAGGACAGGCAGGGCCCCTGGGGAGGGGAGGAGCCCAGCTCCCAGACGCAGTGCCGGCTGAAACACTCGTCACTTCCTCTAGACAGGGCGGGAGGGGACCCGGGGGTGGAGAAGGGTTGGCTTGTCGCCGACCCCTCTTCCTTGGTGATCAGCAAGCCCTGCGGACGAGGGCACGGCCCCGGGAGGGGTCTCGCGGCGTTACCTGATCTCCTGCAGTCCAGACCCGCTGGGAACCCACTCCCAGAGACCCTCGGCAGCTCTGAAGAGCACGATCCCCCCCGCCGGCCTCACACCTGCCAACTCCGGAGGGGCCGTAGGTTCTGGCGCAGACACAACGGGTGGCCCGGCCCCAGAAGGGAGGGGACTGTCGGGCACGTCCAGGCAGCAGCTGCTCCGTGGAGCTTCTGTCATGGACCGAACAGGGGTGAGCGTGAGGGCCCCTCCTGGGCTGCGTGCAGTGAGCCGGTGCCCCCCCGAGTGCCAGCGACCAGGCGGTGATGTGTTCTCTAAGAGCTCAGCGTGGCGGAGCGTCTGGGGCCCCTCACACTGCGACGTTAATCACCAGGATTCGCGTGCAGTTGAAACTTTGCGCCAGGAGAGGCTCCAGGCCTTGGGAGAAGTGAACCACGGGGCACAGTCCCAGAGCGAGGCCGGGCCTGCGGGAGGGTCTTCTTGCTGGGCTCCAGCTGTACAGGAGGAGGCTGGACCCTCGGGACTCGAACGTGAGCCTGCCTGGACCTGAGTCCTGGCTCCACACTTGGGCGAGCTCTGATTCCCTGCCTGGGCTTTGCTTCTGCCTGCTGTTATTATTATTATTATGTCCCATCTCCAGAGAGAAGAGCCGGCTTTTGCATAGAACGTAACAAGGAAGTAAAAGGACAGAAGCAACAGTGGCAGGGACCCCCCGGCCTCCGGATGAGAAGAAAGCACACAGCATGCTCCGTCCACGGGCCAGGCACCGCCGGTGTTGGGTCTAACCCTCTAAGAACCAGCCCAGAATGGAAATGGACCGGCACACAGTGATAGTGTCGGGTAATAAAAATGCATCTAGTGAACCAGGGATTTTCAGTCCTTCTTGGGAAGAACAGATGGGACTTTCCTGGATGTTTTTTCATCTCTAAGAACAGTCACTGGCACTTCCTTCAAGGCTTTGAAGGGGACTTTCCTGGATGCTGTTTCATCTCTAAGAACAGTCACTGGCACTTCCTCCAAGGCTTTGAATGGGGAATCTTTGGTGGAATGTTGAGCACCACGCCTGGAAAAAAAGAAGTTGATCAGTAAGATTAGGGTCCTTTCTTTCTTCCTGTAACTCCTGGAGAAACTGCTCCACGAGCGGGTAAGACTCAGAGAAATTAGCCAGTTTGGCTGTTGCCAGTCAACGGGCCCCAGAAGAATCCAGAACCACACCTGAGCCTCCTGATCCCGCCCCGAGCTCCACTCTCGCAGGGACCCCCGAGCCCCGCATTGCCTGTGCTTTCATCGGCAGAGGCGTCACTGAGCGCGGTGGACGCTCCCTTCCGCTGTGTGCTTTCCGTGTGGTGTAGCCACAGGAACAAGCAGTGTGTGAAGCCGGGTCTCAGGCTGCTGGCCCGTGAGGAAGAGCTGAGAGTGGGGGCCCAAGGCCCACGTCCAGTCGGCAGGCCTGTCTAAGAAAGCCCTTTACTGGGCGTCCAGGGTCGGAGAGTCAATCCGGAGCCCCTCTGCCAAAGGAAGAGATGAGAAGACAAGAGGAACCGAGGACAGGTTCCTGCCGTCGGGAAATCCCCAGTGTCTCGGAGACGTGCCCCTTCGTGCCCACGATGGAGGGATGCCCGCGAGTGGGAGATGGATCCCACTCGAGAGCAGCAGTGGGGGTGCCGAGCAGTCGGCCGTCTGAGGTGGACGGGCGTCCACGGCTGTTGTCGCTTGCCGCGTGCAGAGGGCAGCGTGGGCTCTGAAGGTGGCCAAATAAACCCTGGTCTCAGCCGTCTGCCCTGTCTCAGGGCTCTGTGGCCTCTCCCTTTGGGGATGTGGTAGACGCTTGGGTCTACAAGCACCGTTTGTGAAAGAGCTCTTTGTTTATCGTGAAACCACCAGACGTCCAACCACCCGAGGGGCACCTGGCCGCCTTCCCGACCCCTGTGGGATCCCCGCTCACTTCCCTCAGATCAGAGCCACACAGGCATCTCCCAAAGCACAAGGTCCTTCATGTCCTGAGACTGAACACATATTTGGAACGTTTCCTCTACCACAGTCGTCACATCGTCACATGGAATCGCAGCCTCCACCTCTGCTGACGTGTGAATATTCCCGACGAATGTGCTGGAACCACAGAGCAGAACAGCATGGGGTTCAGACCCTAGACTCGGGTACCTGCCCTGGTGCTGAAGAGCCCAACTTCCTTGGAGACGCACTTCCAATCTCAGCTTCCCCCTGGAGAAAACGGAGGAGCAAACTACATAAGCTTGATTTAAGGTTTAAACCTGTCAAGATGTATGAGCTTGTCCTTTGTAAAACTGTAAAACAGTGTACAAGTATAACTTTTACTGTAATATAACATACCCAGATTAAAATAAGTGTTGTTAGGACAATTTTGTGAGGAGAGGACATACTGTGGGCATCTAAGTTAACTGTCAGGAGGGTCCCCCTCGTATAGCATCTTAGGAGGGATTCTTTAACTCAGAACTTTAAAAGAATGACTCATTCTGCAAAAGGAAAATACGTCCTTTACTCCATCTACTTATTTTGCACAAGTGTTAGGGACTTAAGGTTTGTATGCTTCCGAAATTCATATTCCTATGTTGAAGCCCTAACACCCACTGTGGCTGTCTTTGGAGATGGGGTTTCTAAGGAAGTAATGGGGGTTAAATGAGGTCATATGAGTGGGTCCCTGATCCAAGAGTGTTAGTGTCCTCATAGGAGGAGGCACCAGAGAATCTCTCTCTCTCTCTCCACACAAAGAAGAAGTCATGTGAGGACACGCGGAGAAGAAGGGAAGCCCTTACCAGGTACCTTGACCCTGGACACCCAGCCTCCAGACTGTGAGAATAAATGTCTGTCGTTTTAGCTGCCCAGTCTTTTTGTTACGGCAGCCCGAGCTGACTCATGTAACAGGTGTTTTAAAGGATAAGTCACAGAAGGAGAAGGAAACCTGTGAGAAAATATGGGTTTACATGAGGCAATTGCACGTGACTCAGGACCACACACAAAGTGCTTGCGACATAAGTGACACAGCCCCAGACATTCTGCACAGCCACCCAGCCCTTCCCCCACTCCTAGGTCCAGGCTTGGAGCTGACCTGGGGGGCTGGCATGGAGCTAACTCCTGCCTGGCATCACGTGGACGACATCCCCATTAGACGATTTAGGAGACATCCTCCAACATCAGCACCCTGGTCTAACCAGACCGCCTCTTCCTTGGGGCACTGATTGCACTGTGTTTATATTTGACACCCTGGGATTTTCAAAGTTCCCGACACACAGTACCATACAAATACTGTGACTTTCAACTTTCTTAACTGCTTCTAACATGATTCTCTTTCATCCTAACCTCAAAGGTTGCCATTAATTCCCATTAGACTATCCGACCACCAGGTAGCGATTTGAAAATACTGCATTCATTTTGTAAGTTTTCAGCTCACACAGATGGTGTATTTCTGTAAAACTTTATCCTAACTCTGCATTTCATTTGGTTGTATTTCCAGTGAGGCACCTTGAAGTCTCTTTTCTCCTCTGGGCAAGGTTGTGCAGACTTTCCATTAACTTCACAGTGAGGGGGAACAATTTCTTGGCTTTCGTGTATTTGAAGTTGTTTACACCCTGCAAACCTTTCTCTTTTCCCTGAATGTCTGAGGGATTCATCTATGTGCCCCCAACACCACCAGTGGCCCAGGGTTTATGCTCGATCCCAGGGAGCACATGAAAGGGATCCAACGGTCTGAAGAAAAATTGACCTTCACGGGGGAAAGGCCTTCCTCCCCTGCATCTCAGGGTCAGGAATCCAAGGGCAAACTGAGAAGCCCAGCGTCTGGCTTTGCACCTGCTCTGAGCTTGGCCAGAACTGGCGGGTGTAAGATGGGCAGGTGGAGAATATGCCAGGGTAGGACCGCCATGACCCACCTGTGATTCATCACTTGTGTTTAGATCACTGAGATTTCCATTCCTTCCACACCCCAACCAAGGACGCCCAGGCGTGTCTGCCCTCGGCCCTGAGCCCGTCTTTGGGCAGATGGGCCCGAGCCTCCCTGGCACCTGCACCAGGCCCAGCTCCCTGACCAGCCCGGTGCACTGCCCGTCTTCTCTTTCCCAGGCCACGGCCTGCTTTCCTGGCCTTTGCTGTGGGATCGTGCAGGCCGCCCCAGAGGATGTCTGTGAGACCCCCCGGCAGCAACACAGAGCCCCCTCACTCTCCCGCACACGCATGTGCACACACATGTGTTCCAGCATGCACGCACTCAGAACCACCACTCCATCACTGCCCACGTGCATCCCTCCCTCCCTGGAGAGATGACCACTGGGATGCGGGGCGGTTCAAGAGCTGGTGAGCTCGAGTGACGTCAGCGCCTATTTCCAGGCCGCGGAGGGATGCTGGCTCTGCATGTGGCTGGCACATCTGGTTTGCTTCTGTTCTGGTTTTCTCGGCCAAGGTGCTGCCCGGGCCCAGCAGGAGACTTCAGGCTGCTCCTGGATCAGAGGGCAGAGTGAGTGTCGATGGTTCATGGTCACGGCTGACACCTGTCAGAGGACAGTCCGGAGCTCCTAACTGCAGGGGCACCAGGGTCCCAGGAGCAGGTGGAAGGGCCTGGGCACGGTCACCCTCCCCGCCCATGGTCCCACCAGGGACCTGTCCACCTTCACGTTCCTGGTGCCCCCGCCGCACACAAGGCCCAAAGCAGAGGGAGCTGCAGAGAACCGACCCTTTTCTCTGAAACCCGAGCTGGAGTCTGGAGCCACGCAGGCAGGAGGTACAGTAATCACGTGGTTGTCACACCGCAGAGAGGGGAACAACCGGGCCGGGGGGACGGGAGCCGGTGAAAGTGCCGACCCTGACCCTGCTCCTGCGGCAGCTCTGGGGGAAGCCTGGGCATCTGCCTGTGAGCCAGGCCCCTGGGGTCCCCTGTGTTCCAGGTGCGGAAGGACGTTAGGACTTTAGGCCAGCACGAAGGTCCCCGCAGTGCCTCCCAAACCATCAGTCGCCTTGGGATGTCACACACATTTTTTGTTTGTAGCTCAAAACTCTCTGGGAATTCTTTTGGAAAAGAAAGAATACTTTCTTTTGGCTATGTGGCCTGCACAATATGTCTTAGATAGAAAATGTCTCTCTTCCTATCTCATGCCATCTTGCTTCACGGTGTCAAATTTTAAATTC
This sequence comes from Balaenoptera ricei, assembly GCF_028023285.1. NCBI lineage: Eukaryota > Metazoa > Chordata > Mammalia > Artiodactyla > Balaenopteridae > Balaenoptera > Balaenoptera ricei. The sequence goes on from NC_082650.1 coordinate 2,049,244, forward strand.
TGAAATTGGATTTTTCCTTTTACAATCAGGCAGAAGTTCTTTGGAACTTTTGGGGTAAAGTGAATGATAATGCTCGATAGTATACTTTTTGGTGAAAATCCAGAAATAAGACTGGGTTACCTCGGTGGTTCACACACTGTCCTGAAGTCAAGTCCAAAAAGTGTGTGTGTGTGGATTCCAAACATGTTTTAAGCTCTGGAAACAAGATTGCTGTAAGTGAGGGGCTTGCCGAGGTAACTACTTCAAAAGCCAGCCTTGCTTGGATACAAATGTCATGGAATCTGCTTCAGAAACACAACCAGTTACTGCTTTAGAGCCACTTCCTATAAATCCACACTTTGACACATTGCAGAAATAACGCTCTTTTCTGAAATTTTTAATAAAGCATTGCAGCTAGCGGCCAGGGACCCTCTCAGGCCCAGGCACATTTTGGAAAAAGTTAAATAAGGATGTTTCTGTCTCTGGAAGATTTCCAAAGCAAGACAATGACTCCTTCACCCAAGATCCTCGAAACTCGGCTGGGATTTCTCCCTGCTCTGATACCAGGAAACTTATTTTTAGACGAGGAAAGAGTATGTGGGAGGTGGGGAGGGAGGGAGGGCTGGGGGATGGGGCTGGGAGGTGCTGGCTAATGTTTAACAACTGGTTCTCCAGGAAAATATACGTGTGTCTGTGTGTGTGTGTCTGTGCATATGCATGTGTGTGTGTCTGTGCATCTGCGTGTGTGTGTCTGTGCATATGCATGTATGTGTGTGTCTGCTCATATGCATGTGTGTGCCTGTGCATGTGCATGTATGTGTGTGTTTGTGTGTGTGCATATGCATGTGTGTGCCTGTGCATGTGCATGTATGTGTGTGTTTGTGTGTGTGCATATGCATGTGTGTGCATATGCATGTGTGTGTGTGCCTGTGCATATGCGTGTATGTGTGTGTCTAAATAATCTTTCTGATAGAAAGGATGTGAAATACATAACTTAGAAATAATGATGACTGTACACCACTCTGTATTGTAAGTCAACTGATTCCCACAGGATGCTTCAGGTGATTTCTGCCAAACTCTTGTGTCTGCAGGCAGTTTCTGGGTGCAGTGCGACCAGAATTTGACAAATGGAGCTGCTTCTCAATCTGCTCACTTTCTCAATGAATTTGCCATCATTAAATCTGATATGTGGTCTACTCAAATGGTTTCTCACTCTCAATGTGTCCAAATTCTATTGATTAAAATGAAACCTCTCTCAGCTTCAGCACTCCTGACGGGAATAGGGCTGTCTTTTTTAGCTCTTGGCACTGTTGCAGGGGTAAGAACAATGTTCAACTCTACATTATTTCATCATGACTGTGATTAACAATTATTTTGAAAAGTCGCCCCAAGTTAACAGTTGGCTGTGTAAGCTGGTGCCAGTGAAGCTGTGGTGTGTCCCAGAATGGGGGGTGTGGGCGGCCAGGCTGGGCCAGTACCGAGTTCTGTAATTCCCTGGGAGGTTTAGGGCTGCCTCACCAGAAAGAAATCTCAGGGTTTTCTGGGCTCGTGTGAACTTGCTGGTGTATCAAGGAGTCCAGCTCATCTCGCCCCAAGTTTAGGGAGATGAGGGACGAATGTGAGGGGCAGTATCCTGAGAGTGTCCTGGTGGCTCACAGGACTGTTGGGATAGGTTTGGGACAATCAGAAAGAGAGTTACCCTATTGTCCCCTTCCTAGTTTAACTCCTGATAATGAAACAAAATAAGGGCGTTCTTGAAATTTACAGAGAAGCTGGATCCATCTGCAGCCCCTGGGAACCAGGGTGAAGTTGTTGAGCTCATTTAATAAATATTCATATAGAAACAACTCCTCTCCCGTTTGCTTTATTTTTTTTTTAATAAATAAATAAATTTATTTATTTATTTTTGGCTGCTCTGGGTCTTCTTTGCTGCTTTCTCTAGTTGCAGAGAGTGCAGTAAGCGGGCTTCTCATTGCAGTGGAGCACGGGCTCTAGGCACGCGGGCTTCAGTAGCTGTGGCTCGTGGGCTCTAGAGGGCAGGCTCAGTAGTTGTGGCGCACGGGCTTAGTTGCTCCGCGGCATGTGGGATCTTCCCGGACCAGGGCTCGAACCCGTGTCCCCTGCATTGGCAGGCAGACTCTTAACCACTGCACCACCAGGGAAGCCCTTCCCATTTGCTTTAATCTTTCTGTATTAAAGAAAATGCCACAACTCAGAGAATCAGAAAGGAATTTAAATATTTCTCTTTCTACACAACCCGAATTCCCTGACTTGCAGGCTGTTCACAGCTTCAGAATATGCTCTGAGCCCCCGTGGTTATTCTGAGCCCCCGCCTTCTCTGCTGCAAACACGCTGTCCCGGCTGAGACTGGAGAGGCAGCAGTTGCCACCACTGGCCTTTGACTCAGTGAGAATTTATTATCAGTTTTGGAATCCAGGCCATTTGGAACACAGGCATGGTCACCTTGCTTTTTGCCAAATAGCTGAATAAAATTCACCATGAAGTGGCACAAAGAGCAATATGTACACACACATACGCGCATACGTATCCATATGTGTTTATATACACACGATTGTGCGTGATTGTTCACATACATCACACACGTATGTATATGTAAGTGCATTTATGGGAATGTATGTGCTTGGGTTCATGTACATTTCAGCCTGTTTGCTACCTGGAGCCAGCATCCTGGAAATCCAGGCTCTTAGGAGCAAGGTGGGGGCTGGCCTGCACAGGGTGCTGGGCCCTTTTACACATAAGCTCTAGAGCAGAGCCTGAAACCCATGGCCGGGATGCAGGTGAGCTCACCAGGAACCAGGTGTGCCCAGGGCTTGGGCCTGCATCAGTCAGGACCGGGTGTGGCTACGATGGCAAACACATTTATGCACACACATCAGTGTCTTAAGCACAGTCAAAGGGAAGACCCCGGGGCTGCGGTGTGATCCTGAAGTGCGGGCTCCTTCTCCTTCACTGTTCAGACAAACTCCACTCACAGCTTCCATCTCTCCGTCAAAAGGGCCACTCAAACCGGAGCCAAAATCCAGCATCCCAGCATCCCGGCATCCCAGCATCTCAGCATCCCGGCATCTCAACAACCCAGCATCCCAGCATCCCTCATCCTTGCATCCTTGCATGCCAGTATCCCAACATCCCAGCATCCCAGCATTCCAGTATCCCAGCATCCCAGCATCCCAGCATCCTCGCATCCTTGCATGCCAGTATCCCAACATCACAGCATCCTAGCATTCCAGTATCCCAGCATCCCAGTATCCCAGCTTCCCAGTATCCCAGCATCCCAGCTTCCCAGCATCCCAGTATCCCAGCATCCCAGTATCCCAACATCCCAGCATCCCAGCATTCCAGTATCCCAGCATTCCAGTGTCCCAGTATCCCAGCTTCCCAGTATCCCAGCTTCCCAGCATCCCAGCATCCCAGCATCCCAGTATCCCAGCATCCCAGTATCCCAGCATCCCAGTATCCCAGTATCCCAGCATCCCAGCATCCCAGCTTCCCAGCATCCCAGTATCCCAGCTTCCCAGTATCCCAGCATCCCAGTATCCCAGCATCCCAGCATCCCAGCATCCCAGCATCCCAGTATCCCAGTATCCCAGTATCCCAGCATCCCAGGATCCCAGCTTCCCAGCATCCCAGTTTCCCAGCATCCCAGCATCCCAGTATCCCAGCTTCCCAGTATTCCAGCTTCCCAGTATCCCAGCATCCCAGTATCCCAGTATCCCAGCATCCCAGTATCCCAGCTTCCCAGCATTCCAGCTTCCCAGCATCCCAGTATCCCAGCTTCCCAGCATCCCAGCATCCCAGCATTCCAGCATCCCAGCATCCCAGTATCCCAGCTTCCCAGCATCCCACTATCCCAGCATTCCAGCATGCCAGCGTCCCAGTATCCCAGCTTCCCAGCATCCCAGCATCCCAGTATCCCAGTATCCCAGCTTCCCAGCATTCCAGCATCCCAGTATCCCAGCTTCCCAGCATCCCAGTATCCCAGCATCCCAGTATCCCAGTATTCCAGCATCCCAGCATCCCAGCTTCCCAGCATCCCAGCATCCCAGTATCCCAGCTTCCCAGCATCCCAGCATCCCAGTATCCCAGTATCCCAGCTTCCCAGCATTCCAGCATCCCCGTATCCCAGCTTCCCAGCATCCCAGTATCCCAGCATCCCAGTATCCCAGTATCCCAGTATCCCAGCTTCCCAGCATTCCAGCATCCCCGTATCCCAGCATCCCAGCATCCCAGTATCCCAGCATCCCAGCATCCCAGTATCCCAGCTTCCCAGCCAGGAGGAGGAGGAAGAGGGGAAGGAGGTCTCGAGTCCCCCTCTGAAGGTAATCTGGTAGTTGCTTACACCTGGTCCCCTTCCACACACCCACCTTGCTGCAGGAGAGCCTGGGAAAGCTGTCTCTGCTCCAGGATGCCAGGTGCTCAGCCGAAAGATGATTATAGACGGTCTCATTACCAAGAGAGAAGGACTCACGGGGGCTCTGCGCTCGGCCTCACTTGGACCTACAATCCTTTGAGTCCGTCGTCTCCCGGTTCCTCGCCCCACTCACATGCCCACTGCTCAGCTCACATCCAGAGTCAGCCACAACAGTTGCCTCTGCGAGCCGCCCAATTCCCACTGTTCAGTCCCGATTCCCCTGCCCTTCTGTGGCAGGAGGAGCCCAGCATGCTTGTTCACTGGCTTATTGGACCACTTTCTACTTCCTACACCTAACCGTAAGGAGGAAAACAAAATGCTTTCCTATGTGTTGTCATTCACTGGGGCTCTTCTCCCCCTCAGTTTAAATGTGTGGCTTTAAGGGAACTTATTAAGACGAATTAGGGGTAGAGTTTTCTCGATCCCAGTGCAGCCATGTTAATGACAATTAATTATAGAGAACTGAATTACTTGGAAGCATTGTACTCTATTTTCCCACATCCACTTTTCTTTTGCGGTGTCAAAGACTCCTACTTTCTATGCCTACATCTAATGAACATGAGTATAAACTGTCTTTAAGAATAATGGTGCACCATATAATATTCTTCATGTATTCCATATTTCATAAATAACCATAAACAAGATGAAAATGTCACCAGAAAATGTCTCAGTAATAATTAGAATGGGAAAATTTACATAAAAAACATTTTTCTTATTGTGGGGAATATCTGAAATAACCTGTCTTTGTAAGCACCTATTTTTGAATAATCAGAAATAAAAGATTGCAAAGACATTGCCAAGGGAAATTAAAACTAACTTAATTAAGGTTACAATGTAAACAGCAGTGACAATAATTAAGCCTTGATATTTTATTTTCAAACTAAACCTTAATGCCGCAATACCTACCATCTTTAGTTCTGTAGGATCCCACTCAAGTTTTTTTTTCTTCTTCCTTGGAATTTATTTTTTTATGTTTTTATTGAAGTATAGTTGATTTACAATGTTGTGTTAATTTCTGCTGTACAGCAAAGTGACTCAGTTATACACATATTTACATTCTTTGTAAATATTATTTTCCACTATGATTTATCCCAGGATATTGAATATAGTTCCCTGTACTATGCAGTGGGACCTTATTGTTTATCCATTCTCTATATAATAGTTTGCATCTACAAACCCCAAACTCCCAATCCATCCACTCAACTTTAAAAATGCCAAGGTTTACAATTTGTCCTTTTCCTCTTAATCAGAAACACTGTTTTTAGCAATTCATTGGTGGACACGCTAGATTTTCACATTCTCTTTATTAAACATCAATACAATTATAAACATTTCTTGTTTGGGTTTCAGAGAGCTTGCTCCGTGTGGGGAAGACCAGCCTCATCAGTGGTGGTCAGGACTGAAGTATATGCAGGCTGCGTGGGTATCCAGAAAGGAGGAGGACATGGGGATGGGGCCAGGAGGTGCTCAGGGGACCAGGGTGGGCGCAGGAAGTGGATTAAGGTAGATATTTGGCTTTTGTGGAACACAGACAATGGCTGGTTGAAAAGGTCGGAGTGTTTCTTCCGAGACAATGGGAGATAAAACAGCACCTCCTGCAGTGATCGTGGGGACCATGGCCTCTGTCTCCTGCCTTTCACTTTACCTGGTGTCCCCCCTACCTCCCTGCCCAGCTTTCTCTCCCTGCAGCTGAGTAAAAGACTCCATCTAGTAACGCAAGCCAGAAACTTCTCGCTGCTCTTGTCTCTGACTCCACCTCCAGAGCTAGCTGACCGTTTATCCATCCATCCATCAGTCCGTCCATCCAGCCACCCCATAGGCATTTTTGAGGACCTACTATGTGCCCCTGTGGCAGGTACTAGGGATGCAGTTGTGAGCAGAAACGGACAGCCTCCATCACTCACACAGTTTGCTGGTGAGTGCAGGGGCGGACAATCAAATAACCACAGTACGCGATGTTGAATTAGCTACTGCGGAAAGCGTTTTGAAGGAAAGGACCACAATTCTAGGAAAGCGTGTAATAGGAATTTGACTGTGCCCTCCTCCCTGGAGCAAAAGATGAATGACCTGGGGGGTGATGGTGAATAAGAGTAGCTTCATGAAAGGCTGAGAGAAGGGGGAACATCCCAGATGAAGAATTAAGTGCAAAGACGTTACGTTGCAGGAAAGTGACAAGGGGCCTGAAGTCAGTTCAGTGCAGGGGGCGTGCAGAGAGCAAGGCGCAGAGTCAGCTGAGAAGCGTCTGGAAGGAAAACAGGGCCAGATCAGCCAGGGCCTTGGGGGTTGGGTTAAGGGTTTTTGGGTTTTATGCGAAGAAAAGGAGTCATGAGCTGCTCCTGAAGCACTTTTGCCCAGAGGATCATGACATGTTAACTACAACATTTAGATGTTTTCGGTCTATTTTACGGAAAATCTGAATCAAACTGGTTTAGGAAATCCGAGTGGGTGAGCTCGTTTGTTCATGTAACTTGAGGAAGACTCCATCCAGGCTGCAACAATGTGGCCTGGCTTGTGTTAAACCCTGGGCTCGGGCCCTTGGAGTTCTTTCCAGGACCCTGACAGAGGGAGGAAGGGAGACGGCTTGTTCAGAGATGGCCATCTGGGTACAAGCTCTGTTTTCTTGGCCAGTGGGGAAGAAAAACTCTGCTTCCTGGAGAATTTTCAAAAAGTCCCAGAATCTAGATTAAATAATCTCAATTGATCTGTCTTTGGATGCATGCCTAACTTGAAAGAATCCTTGTGGGCAATGCACATTGGTCTACGGGGTCGATCCCACCCACCCCTCGAGCGTGGCTGGGCATCTGGGTCGCTGTTTGGAAGGGTCTAGAACGTGGATGTGGAGGGACAAGCAATTCATGTACCCTAAAACCACTCTGGCCGTGGCACCCCGGGTGGTATAGAAAGGAACAAAGTGGTGTGGAGTGATCAGTCAGGAGAGTGGGCAGTGACCTAGAGGAGGCCTTGGTGGACAAGAGTGGTGGCAGTGAAGATGGAGAGAAATGGGTGAATTCCAGAGATATGCGGGAGAGAAACACACTCTGAAGACAGATCGGACACGAGGCTGTACGAGGTGCCCTCGCTGGGCTGCAGAACTGTACTGATACTGGTGCTGGGGACAAACTCAGAGAGCCCTGGAAGACGGTCTGGAAGGGGAGCTGGAGTTTGTTCCTTTTATCTTGAATTTGAGTTACGACGTCCGAGTGGAAATGCAATTAGAGACACAGATTGATGTTGAGCTCATCAAAGGGGTCTGGGCTGGAGATAAGAAGTTGAAATTCGTCTTCATTTGAAGGCTGACTGGAGTTGGGGTCACAGATGAGATTTCTCAGGGAGAGAGTTCAGGATGAGAAGAGAAGAATTCGCAGGAACAAGTCTTAGGAATTCCAGCATTTAATAGGCAGGGAGAGGAAGATGGGTCAGGAAGGAAGCAGACAATGGGCAGCCAGGGATGTCTCTGAAATCAAAGGAGACAGTGGGGAGGGTGACAGGTCTTTGTCCTGGGTACTCCCCGAGGATTCCCAGAATGCTTTACAATGCGTGTTTGCGCAGAGTCAACGTCTGGCAGTATCACCGTGACCTCCCCATTCTGCATGGCATCTACCAGCCACTTCGCCTTCTGCAGCCAGAGAGATATTTTCCCCTGCAAGCCAAGTCCTGACACCTTTACCCCAACACCTCATCCTATTATTATGTCCCCTTCCTTCCTGCTACACCTTCCTAGCTCCGTCCGTCTGCTCTCTCCTGGCCTATTGCAATCAATCCTCTTTTATTTTCTATTTTTGGGCCACTTCACACGGCATGCAGGAACTTAGTCCCCTGACCAGGGATCGAACCCGTGCCCCCTGCAGTGGAAGCGTGGAATCTTAACCACTGGACCGCCAGGAAAGGCCCTGCAATCAGTCCTCTTAACCTGGGAGGCCCTGCTGGGGTTTCCTTCTGTCCCTTGAGCTTGGTCCTTCCAGACTGCGTCCTACTTGAACCTTCTGCGCTGCCCTTCATTCTTTTCCCCATTCTGGGTCTGGTTTGCCCAGTTGCCATATTGTTTCTTGTCAGCCCCATCCAGCCCCCGGGCTGTCCTGGTGGAGGAGACCCCAGGTCTTTCACTTCTATCTACTTGAGGTGGTTCCTGTCTCCTGAGCCGCGGGATAAGCATGAGGTGTTTCCTGTTTTTCAGGAGTGGATGGCGGCTGGGGGATGAGAGGCTGTATTGCATTTTCACGGTGGTGATTGTGTTGGGGAGTTCTCCTGGCCACCACGAGATCCTTCTCCTGGTTTTCCCAGGCGAACTCACCTTCCACACCCCCCCGGAGTGAAAGCTTTGATGGGCTGTTTCTCCACTGCCCCTCTGCCCCGGGAGGGGACTTTCAGTTGCTGGTTTACTTGTGAATGTATAAATACCTGTGCTGTGTGCCGGATGCCGTGTGTCTGTGCTAACGTGCACACGTGCCTTTCTCAGGGGAGGGCGAGCACGGCTCTCATGCCATTAGAGAGGGGTCAGGCCTCTCCCCATCTTTCAACACTGACCTTGATGATGTAATTCAATCCATCAGAATGGTGCGCGAAGCCCGTGGCTGGACCCTGCCTTCTTCTCCACTGCCCTCCCCACGCCTTTCCTTCCAGTGTCATATGTGTTGGCGACACCAATCACTTGCAGCTCAACACACACATACGTGCACACACACATGCACACACACACGCACACACGCACCGTGCTCTCCTGTGGCTCTGTGGCTCTGTTCAGGCTGCTTCCTCCACCCAGAATGGGCTTTCTCTCATGACCCAGGGATTTTACTGTGCGTTTTACTGCCTGTGCTGACCCCTCAGTTCAGATACAACACATGGTCTCGGTGCCTTCCTGGCTGTATGTGCTGCTGTGACATACAAACACCTTTCCTCTCCCAGAGAATGTTGACAATCACCTTTTCTCTAATAACTAGCTTTCGCCTTTGACTAATTTATTTGATTTCAAATGCTGAACAATACAGAATATTTCATGTCGTCTTTGCAATAACAAACTTTAAGAAGCAGTGAGCTCCCTCCCCCTTCCCCTCCCCTTCCCCTCCCCCTCCTTGCTCCCCCCCTTCCTCCCTCTCTCCCTCCCTTTCTGGTCACCCACACCTCTTCTGCTGTGCACAGACTGAGGCAACACGTAAGGTGAATGAAGTGCAGAGAGGGTGGGAGAAACATTCCACATGGATCTCTCTGGATGTGCGTTCCGCCAACCCATTGTGTCTTCTATGTAACTTTATACTTAAATTATCACTGAACACATGAATTTTACACCCAGCTGCACAGGAACTGTTTGACTATAGTTAGTTATATCCCTTCAGGACATGTTAATTTTTGCATAAACATTATATTTCTTCTGAGTTTTAATCCTCTTTTGCTTATGTAATACATAATAGATTCCAGAAGAACAGGTGAAAATGTGTAGACTGTTTGAGTTCAGTGTATTTTGCTCAATTTAGTTATAGGAACTTTACTGCAATTAGATAACCTGAAATAATATGTACCATAATAAAGAGAATAAATACAATTTTAGAAGCAGAAGTAGGACGATGCGATAATCTCGATAATAATACCACTTACTGAGTGCCCCTATGTGCTAGGTATTGTTTGCTTTGGATACATTATCTCCCTGACCTTTTCAGTGAGGAGTGGATGAGAAAACTCAGCCATGGAAGGTTAAACAACAAATCCAAAGTGACCAGGCTGTCACAGACATTGAGACTGGAGCCAGTCTCCCAGTCTCTGAGCCTAAACCCCAAATCTCTATTCAGAAGGGCCTCACTATCCACTTACCAGGCATTTGCTTAAAGTGGGCACCAAAAATTCAGAATAAATAGCATAAACAGTTTGGGGCATTATATTGAAAAATAAAACTGGAAGCCATGCAAATAAATGACTTTTCTCACGTATTTAGCAGAATTTAGGTTTTCATTGCAATTCTGACAATACTTATTAAAAACAGGAAGGAATCAAGTGCTGTGGGGTGTCTTCTGGTATAATTTTTCTCAATAGAATTTTTTTTAGGTAGCGGGATCCCTCCTTTCCCATTCGGAAGCGTAAAGAAGGTAATTTTTGCAACGTGTGGGTCAGTTTCCCCAAAGGCCTCTCCTGACCTTTGAACAGTTCTCTTGTGAATTTGTGGTTTGCCATCATTTAAGCTGCTTTTCTCTTTTTGCCAGCTGAAGTGGGCCTTCACCTGCTTGTGCCTCTGTGTGAGAGTCAAATAATTCTTCCACGTTACTTTCATTGATTCCATGGGATAATATATCCTGCAAGATTTGTAATTTTATTTTGTAGTCATCTTGCATTGCATTCAAATGTTCAAGGTTCGATAACCAGGGAGGAACCATGGTGACGGCCCCCATGATGAATGGAGGATTTCTCAGCAGACACCCCCTCCCCTTGGGGCAGAAGATAAGCCCCTCCCTGGGGACTTTGAGTTTGGTCATGTGACTTGCCTTGGCCAATGGAGTGTGAGTGAACGTGATGTCATCAGAAATTTTACATGTGCTGTGTGCTGGGCTTGGCTCTTGTGGTCCTGCCATTGATTGCAAGAACACTGGTCTCGGGAGGATGAGATACTTGGGCCGACTCAAACCCAACCTGCAGCCTGTACCTAAGACCAGGCAGGGCCTCCCAGCCAAGCCAGCTGGGACCAGCTGAGCCCCAGACCCCCTGCGGGGCTGGAGCAGGTGCAGGGCACCTGTGCCGTGAGCCCTGAGCTTTGGAGGTGTCGTTACACAGCACGATGAAGCTGTGGCTTAGTAACGCACTGGCCAACAAAGATGCTGGCACCCCGGGCACAGATGGAAGTAGCTTTATGCAGAGAGGAAGGTCTGGGTGTCAGAGTCGTCATTTCATTGGTGGGTATCTTCATCTTACAACCATTTTTGCTGCCCTTACACGTTCATAACTGTGGGCACTGGGTTTCCCAGGATTTTGCAGAAATAGATCTCAGGCATCTGCCCCGACTAGGGCAATGGTTTATCCCAGAATTCAACTTTCAATTGACTTAGATGCACAGTAAGCCCTGGGCTTGTTAACAGGCCCCTCCATACATTTGGTGTGTCTTTGGCATGTCACGTCGTCTCTTCCAGAACAGTCAGGGGAGAGGAGACCGAGCGCTCCTGTTCCTGGCGAAGTACGGCTTCTCCAAGGTCCTGAAGGTTTCCTCCTCTGACACAGGTGGTGTCACTGGCGCTGGGATGCTGGATGGCTTTGAAATCTCTGCGTTTCTGAGCTACAAGGGAGGAATGTGCAGCTCCTAATCACAATAAATTATTCAAATTTGCCAAAATGTCTTCAAAGCTGTCGGGTTCGTGTGATCTAACCCTTCCTCCCCTCCCCCCGCAAGGAAAAGCTAAGCCCTCCCGTGGCTGGGAGAGAGAGATGGAGCCAGAAGCAGGGGGGAATTGGGTGTAGATGGGAAACTGTTCAGAGTGCTGGGCTCCCAATGGGAGGCTGACCGAACCGGCCCCAGGCAGATAGAGGAGTGTGGAGACATCGTGTCCTGTCCCTGAAAGACAAGTGACCTTCACGGAGGCGACCACAGAAGAGCCTGGGGCAGGACCACAGGCCTCTCTGGTCGTGGTGTTTCTCTCATGCACAGTCAGTTGCAAAATGAAAAATAAGCAAAATGAAAACTCTCCGTGGTTCCAATAAGACAGTGACCCTGAAACCGGTCACGTGGGCAAATCGACTGGGGGTGATGTAATCTGCTCCAGGCAATTCAACATGAACTGCCAGCCGTGGGTCTATTTAGGTCCAAATAAAAGAATAATCAATGATTAATCAACCTTGTCTAAATTTAGGCAAAACCACATCCTCTGTTCCCACAACACTGGCCCTGGGGGTCCCTTTCCACAACCCCGCATGAGGACGCCACTGGCCTTACCTTCAGGATAAACTCTTGTTTTTAACATTTCTGTTTAATTTTCTGCATATGCTGTGCATCCCTGAGGGATGGCCCATGTCTCTGGAGGAGGCCTGCTGTGCGCATGTTTGGCGACTTGCTTCTTTGGCTCAGTTTTATGATTCTGAGATTCACTCATTTTGCTGCTAGTGGGTGTGAATGGCTCATTTTCCTTGATATACACACATATGTATTTTTTTCATTGAGTACATGTCCTTTAGTGTTCTCTTGGGTAGAATTTAGAATTCCCTTTTGTTTCTAGTCATCTGGAAGTAAGTAATACTGATTTTAGGGGGTCATATGAACCTACACACTTTAGAACCAACCCCAGGCCATTTGAGTTGAAGGAGAAAAAGTCAAGAAAAGAAAACATGCAGATTTCTACTAAATTTGGAGATTGTGCTGTAGTTTGAACATACTATGAATGAGATAATATGTAATGTGACACTTCAAGGCAAGTGGAAAAATTAAAAATAATGAGCTATCTGTACTCAGTATTTTGTAGTGATCTGTATGGGAAGAGTATCTGGGGAGGAAGATATATATATATATATATAGCTGAGTCACTTTGCATGCACCTGAAGCTGACACAGTGTTGTAAATCAACAATACCGCAATTAAATAATTGATTAATTAATTTTAAAAAAACCTTCCCTGAAAGCCATCAGGGACTTTAGGTCTTTTGAGCATAAGTTGCCCATTCTTCTTATTTGACACCTTGCAATAAACACTTTCTTCAGCACAGAAAATAGATAAAAAATAAAAATAATGAGTTCTCATATTTGAGTAAAGTTAACAGAAACTTAGAGAAATTGGGTTGGATCAAGTCGTGATGATTCCACTCCCTAGCCAGTGATTTGATTCAGTATTTCAGAGTCTCTGATGGAAAACGGAGAAGCCTTGGGTCAGGGGCAGTGAGTGTGCTCGGTCAAGCGCTGCTAACAGACAGCCCCTCGGCGATCCCCGCTTCCTGATTCCCTTGGTCATGAACGTGGCTCCACGCCCACGGTGATGCTGCAGCAATTCCCACGTCCTCCTTGAAAATGTGCCTGTGTGTGCAATTCTAGATGCCATGATGTCTCTTGAAAGATACCTAAGAAGGTGGTTCCACCGGTGCCTCTCGAGAAGGAAGTCAGGTGCCTGGGGACGGGGTGGGAGAGTGACCGACTGCCCTGTGACCTTTTGTGGGTCTAGATGTTGACGCCTGTGAAAATATTACTAAAAAATTCAAATAAAAAATCATCAGCAAAAAATGATGAAGAATGTGTTTCCCATGGTTGAAAGGATGCCACAATGCAAGGTCTACTAGGAGCTCACCAGAAACTCCTCAGTAACAAAGATTTTGAGCACCAAAAGAAATTACAAAATAAAACAATTAAAAATGGATCCACCGAATAAATTAATAGATAAATAAATAATTCAACCAAAAAAAACCCATCAGCGCATGAACCATGTTTCTGTTTCAGGCACTGATAGTGTGGGGTATTTTTATAATCAGAAAAATAATTCCACAGTGTCCTAGGTGGAAAAAAGAATTTACACTAAATGACCACTACAGTAATTTTAATTTTGTAACGTGATATTGTATTTGTCTGGGGACCTGTGAGGCTGCCTAAACAGAGGGCGGCCCCAGGGAGGGGGTGGGCAGCTGGCTTCAGGGAGAGAGAAGAAGAAGCAAGGATCCCTCCCTGCCCAGAGGAACACCCGCCCAGGACGCCAGCTTTCAAGGGTCTGAAGGCCGAGCTGCAAATAAAAAAATGCTGAGAGAATGTTTCAATGGCTTCAGACAACTGTAATGTGTGATGATTTCCTCTGTTATTTAAGGCTGTGATTAAAACCTATAAATAACTTGAAGTGTGAGGTTAAAACAGATCCGCCTTGGTGCCCAATCGCAGCCCAGCGTTGAAGTTGGGGACACACTTCTGCGTCTAAGTGAGCAGTGGAGGCCAGGAACAGGGCAGAGGGTGGCCAAGGCGCCGGCCTGGTCTTCTCCGGGCGGTGGCCCGGCTCCTGCAAGTGTGACACTGCCCCAGACGGTAGATGAACATCTGGATGTTCATCTGAGATGGGGCCTCGTCTTCCCAGCCCCCTTTCTCTCTTCCCTCTGGAGCCCAGAGCCTTTTGCATTGTTGGCTCCGTGACTCGGGGGGCGGCTGACAGGCCCTGTGTCCTGGCCCTGTGTCCTGGCCCTGTGTCCTTGCTGCCCACAGCCGGGGTCTCAGCTGAGAGAAGAAAAGGCCCCTCTGCGATACGTTTTTGATACGGGCAGACACACCCCCCAACACACACTCTCTGGGAGGTGCCTTGTCTTCTGGAGAAGAAATCAAGAGCAGTTATGAGATTCTCCCAGTGACCCAGCCAGCCAGCCCAAGAGAGGTCCAGAACCGAGGTCTCCTGGCCCTGGAGACGTACACGGCACATAGCTCCAACGCCTTCAGCATCCCCAAAATGGATTTTTAAAATGTGTTTATTATGTATATACAATCTGAATGTACATGTATATAGTATAGGGGTATTTATATATTTTAAAATAATATATAAATGATATTTTAATATAAACATGTACAGTTGATCCTTGAACAGCACAGGTTTGAACTGCGAGGGTCCACTCATACGTAGATGTTTTCCAGTAAGTATACAACCTCAGATATAGAGGGCCAACTATAAAGTTATACTCACATTGTCAACCCATAACCCCAAGTTGTTCAAGGCTCAACATACTATATACTAAATACATCTATAAAATACAAAACAGCAGCCAGAGGCTGGCCCTTGGAGCAGACGGGCCACCCAGTAAGGTCTAATTCTTATTTTCTGGCTGGAGTTGCCTAAGAGGGGCCTAAATGGTAACAGGCTTATCAAAGCAGGTGAAAGTTTGAAGTGTGCCATTTTTCTGATTCATAGTAAGAACCTTGTATTGGGAGCTCACTTTTAAATGCAGGTTTGTTTTTTTTTTGGTTGCGCCGTGTGGTGTGTGGGATCTTAGTTTCCCCACCAGGGATCAAGCACACACCCCCTGTACTGGAAGCGCGGAGTCTTAACCACTGGATGGCCATTGAAGTCCCTTAAATGCAATTTTTAATAAGAGGCAGTGAATCCAGTCAACACTCTCCAGGTTTCCTAGGAGAGGTAGCGGGGCAGGCAGTTGTGGCCAGGACAAGGCTGGCTCAGAGCTCGGCTGCCTGGGCTGTGGTGAGGACGCCCCGTGACCTGATTTGAGGTGGCATCTCACGCCAGGAACCAGAACTTGGTGGGACTGCAAAGGGCGCTGAGATTTTCAATATTTGTTATAAACGTGAGCGGAAATTAAAGACCCACTTTGTGACTTGGAAGACTTCTCCATTCAGTGCTCCCTGGGTGGTCTGAGATGTGCTGTGTTCATTCTGACCCCTTTCCTCCTCTGCGTGGAGACGTTTAAGCTCCGTGAGGAGGACAAAGCGTCTGCACCTCTGGACTGCAGACACAGGTGTCCTGACAGGGAAGGCCGCAGGTACAGTGATGAAGCCTCAGCACCAGACGTCCCGAACCAGCCGCCGTTTAGCACTGTGGCTTCATTCTTTACAGTGTAGTTCACAGCAGGCTTCAGCCCAGCTGTCCTGGTTCAGTGAGTTTAATTTGGTGCTTTATGTAGAAGCTGCGGTCATCTCCGGACGTCCACTGCCCACATGGCTATTCCAACGTGGCAGCTCCGAGCAGCATCTTGCTGGAAAATGAAGGTGGAAGAGAGCACGCAGGAATCCAGGTGGGGAAAAACCGCCTCTGCATCCTACATTCTGGTGCTGAATTCACCGAAAAGATGATGGGGTGGCAGAGGAAGAAGCTGGGAGGAAGTTCAACACCATGTTGATGGGAGCTGCCTTGGTTGACGGGTTGGGTCTGGGGAGGAGAAGCTTTTGCTCCATGGTTGTCAAGAGTACACGATTTGGGGTCAGAACAACCAGAGTACAAATCCCGGTTCTGACACACAAGATTTGCAATCTTGTTTTTAAATTGAAGTATAGTTGATTACAATTTGCAATCTTGACTTTGTTCTGACCCTTAATTTTCTCAGCTAAAGTGGAAGTAGGAATAGTGCCTTGCCCGTAAGTTTATGTAAGGATTAAATGGTTGCTAGCATGTAATAAACACTCAGTGAATGCTAGGACATGAGGTCCTTCTCTGTTTTTAAACAGATATATGCATGTATCCAGAAAAAGCTTTTAAAAAAATCAACATCGTTTTAGGGTGGGGTCCTTGTCCCTTTCTCTTAAAGGCAGTGTGACCTAATGCAGCATTTCTGACTGTAGACCAAAGCAGAATGCCATGGTTCCAGAGCCTGCCATATATTCTTCTATTCAAAATAGTGATAAAGAGAAAGACTAAAATAAATCAGAGAAAGCTGAGCAAATACCCATTTTTTCTAACGTGGACACATTTTGAGGGCAGCACATACCCAGATGAGCTTCCCTGCCACTCTGTTCTCTGCAGACGTCCAGCCTGGGGGTGTGCACATGCTCAGGCTGGGGGGCCAGAGGGAACGTGTGCACCCTTCACTCCGGACACTGTGCTGGGATCTCGCTCAGTGCATCCCCTGGAGGTGTGCAAATCCACGTAATAGAGTGGATGGCGATGAGGGATGTTTCCTGGTTTGCTGGTCTGGTTCCCCTCAGTGAGTGGGTATCCCTCCTTATTCAAACATTGAAGCTTCTTTTTAGACTTGTATTATATGCCTTGCTTTTTAGAGTGTGACTTGTATAAGAGGTGGGTGGCATGTATACAGTAAAGTTAACTTTTCTGCATTTCCTATGGTCTGTGAGATCCTTAGGACAGGGACAATGGGCTATTTATTTCTGTTTCTCCAGGGCCTGGCAAAACGATGAACACATACCGGAAGCACTTAGTGCTAAATAAATGAATGAACAAGAGGGGTAAGTGTGCATAAGGAAGCTGAATGACTGAATGGAAAACGATCCAAGGTGGTGGTATTGGTGGTGCTGATAACTATGATAATGATGATGGTGCTGATGGTGATGGTGACGGGGGTGGTGATAGTGATGACAATGATGAGGGTGATAGTGATGATGATGGTGGTGATGGTGATGATGATGATTGTGATGATGGTGGGGATGACAGAGGTGATGATGGTGATGACGATGATGAGGGTGATAGTGATGATGGTGGTGGTGATGGTGATGGGGGTGATGATGGTGATGGTGGTGGGGATGGTGATTGTGATGATGGTGGGGATGATAGAGGTGATGATGGTGATGGTGATGATGGTGATGGTGGTGGGGATGGTGATGGTGATGGTGGTGGTGATGCTGGTGATGGTGATGATGGTGGGGATGACAGAGATGATGATGGTGATGACGATGATGAGGGTGATAGTGATGATGATGGTGGTGATGATGGGGGAGGTAACGTGGTGGTGGTGTATGTGTAAGTATGTGGTTTCTCTGTGTAGAGAAATGAAGGTGGAGGCATGGTGTGTGTATGTGTGTACGTGTGTCCATATGTGTGTTTCCTCTGTGTGGGGAGGTGATGAAGGTGATGTGTGTGTGTGTGCCCATGTGTGTGCGTGCACACCTGCGTGGTCCCCTGGGAGCCACCATTGGGTGGCAGGTGCCATGTAGTTTTTAGCTGCACGCAGCACACCTGCCCCACACAGGAAGGACTTCTAGTTTTAGACTTCCAGGTTCTTTCTTATTCAGCTTTGGAGCCACAGAAAGGGCATTTTTTTACTCCAATTTCTGTTACTGTTTGGTTTTGCAAATCGATGAGCTCTCCTCACTCTGGCTAGCTCAGCTGAGCAAATGGGCTGGCAGTGAGGCTGTATTGCAGGGACATGGGGAAGAATAACTAATGGGCAATGATTGCCTATAATGATCCTCTTTGAAAGCCCTCGGATGAGTAAATGCTGAAGGAGGAATGGACAATCGTTGGAGTTTCCATTAACCACTCACTTCCTATTACCTGGAGAAGGAGCAATTGAATTCGCTCCCCTCCCAGGCCCCTGACCCCAGGACTCACCAGAGCTCTCCAGGGGATTGAGTTCCATCGTCAGGTTGGCATTTGGCATCCGCGCTTGTATCGCTGCACGTGTCGAGTCAGTTGGCTGATTCTTTGAAATTATGGATTAACCCTTTAAGAAATCTTGATTCTTAAGGAAAATGCCAAAGAACTCAGCAACAGTAGTTCTGAGGAATATTTGTTGATCTAAAGAGCATCCGACCGTGATTAACTTGTTCTGATTCGATGACCATTTATGGAACTCCCAGCAGCCGGGCAGGTAAACTCTGGTTTGAGGTCTTGTCCTAGGTCAGAGGCTGCAGCATCAGAACCCTGGGGCCTCCTGTCCCGGCCACAGTGGATTCCAGCAGGGACAAGGTCACGGCTAAAGCCTGAGGCTGCTGACCCACCGCAGGACCAGGGCCGGGGTCGGCAGGGGGTTGGGGGGACCGCTGCCGCCTCTGTCCCGTGTCACCTGGAGCCTCGGGGAAATACAAGTTCCCTGCTGCATCCTCGCCCCACTTTTCAGGAGAGTTTTGATGAGATGTCAGTGACATTAGGAAGTTCAAGGCCCGGTGCTGAGCAGAGAGGACACCAACACTGAACATGCCCTGGGAACTTGGACACTCACAGACCCCCGGGCCCTCCCCTGGGGGTCTTTGCATGAGGACCACAGTGCTTCCAGAAGGAATTCGTCCCCAGGCGGGAGGGTGTCACAGGACACTTGCTGGACACAAGTTGGTGTTCAGAAGTCATTGTAGATTTAAAACTTTACTTGCATTTAACACAGGCTTTGATTTTTATCTACTTCTGACACTGGCTTTTTGACAGTATGTAATACATTTTCTGTTCTAAGATACACATCGGCAGAAGTTGACGGGTGAGGCATTAGTTCTTCAGACCATTTATCTGAGATCAAATTTCATAGAGGAACGTGACTCATAAATGCTGCTCGGGGTCCTGTCCCTTCTCCCATCATGACTCGGGCTGTCCTGGGGTCTGGAGAAAGGAACCCCAAGTAATACGCAGGAAACCTCCTTTGAAAGCACCTGTGAGTGATGCCCTCCAGCCCCCAGGAAGCAGAGGGGTTCGGGCTGTGGGTTCCGTCTGCTTCCGTTGTGGACTGAACCCGAGGTGGCGGTGCTGTTACTCTTCCCATGGTCCTGCTGCTCCGGTCCCCACCTGTTGGCCAAGGCTGAGGAAACACAGAAATGACACCAAATACGAAATAAAAGACAACAAATC
Organism: Balaenoptera ricei; assembly: GCF_028023285.1. NCBI lineage: Eukaryota > Metazoa > Chordata > Mammalia > Artiodactyla > Balaenopteridae > Balaenoptera > Balaenoptera ricei. The sequence goes on from NC_082650.1 coordinate 2,068,809, forward strand.
CGTTGCCTTCCTCATGAAACCAAGACTCGTAACAGGGTTCGAGCTCCTTGGAGAAAACTATTGAAAAAACAAACACAAATGAACGAAATCACCTTTTTTACCTTTCAGACAAATGATCTGAAGCACTAATGTCTCGCTCCCCAAATTCTGTCAACATGTGTCTTGGAAGGGAGGGTATATTGAAAATTATACACTGTCGAAACCTGGTGTCAGAAGTAGATAAAATCACAGTCTATGCTAAATGCAAATAAAGTCTTACATCGACAAATAAGCTTTAAAACTTATTTCATATACTAAACCAGCCGTGAAATCTTTCAAGCTCAAAGCCTATGCACTTTAGTTTAAAAAAAAATCTTTTAGAGTTTTTTTTTAAAGTTCTTTTCTACATCATGAAAATTCCTGAACAGTAAAGCCTGTTTCTCAGGTCGCATGTGGACGCCCACCGTCAGGTCAGCGATGCCTTTACTTGCTTTGGGCAGGGCCTCCTGCGTCAACACTTCTGGGTCCGTAACGACCTCGCCTCCCACTGTCTCCTCGTCTCCATGTCCTGTCGATGTCCAGTCTTGTGGGGAGTGTCCAAGCACACACCCCATCAACAGAAACCTTTGAGCAGGCAGCTCCCAATTTATCTATGAATTATGGGGCATACTGTTGTACTAACAAATCACGTGTGTTAGAGATCACACTCCCAGATAGAAGTCATAAAGGAGGGGATTTGGAAATGTAACTGTGTCTTCTTTTCACCGCCTAGAGGGTCATCTTGCCCAGCCTCAGGTTGGACACCCCTGAGCGGGACGTCTGCAGAGAACAGAGTGACAGGCAGGGTTACCCGGGTGTGTGCTGCCCTCGAAATGTGTCCACTTTAGAAAAATGTGTATTTGCTCAGCTTTCTCTGATGATTTATTTGTCTTTCTCTTGATCACTGTTTTGAATAGAAGAATATATTCAGCCCTCCCTCTGGGACATCTTTTTATAATTCTTCCATGAGATTATGGAGTTTTCTTCCAATTTCCTCCTTGACCTCTACGTTCTATTGCTCTAGAAAAGGACTAAGCCACTCAAAGTACATCTAGTCAATGGATCCCCTTGCTTGTTTTAACATTAACTTGGGAAAATGTGTCTTTAATTCTCTACTCTTTTTATTGACAGCTTGTATTATTATTAGTATTTTTGGCTCTGAATGTCTTTGTGAATTAGTTTCTCTCGTATATCTTGCTTTTAAGAAAAAAATACCAATGTTGTTTTGGATACAGACTTTATATGAAAGGGCAATGCATACAGTCCTGCATCCAGCAGGCTAAGACCTCAACACACTCACAGGAAAATCCTTGAAATTAATGTGAATATTTCATCTCCCACCAAGAGACAAATCCCTTTATTGTCAACCAAAGCAATCTTTTTTTTTTTTACACTGTGAGTGTTTTTGCTATCATTTCTAAAGAGTAACATGCAAATGAAAACTGCCCGGTAATGGAAAGCATGAATATTTATTGGTGTCTCATCACGCGCTTGGCATCGGTCCCATTAATTCTGCGGCTGGCGGCAGCGGGGAGCTGCCCCCCTGTGAATGCGTGAGCGACCGGGGGGGGGGGGTGTCTCTCTAGCGCACAAAGCGAAGCGAACGTTTACCCCTCGTGCTCTTTGTTCCTCCAGGCCGCAGCTCGTGCCCCCCCAGGGGTCTGTCCCCACTCAGCCCCTCGCCTTGCACCCGCCCCCTCTCCTCCGTCAGCATCCCTCTTTCTCCCCACTTCCCCCAGGGCTTGTGGGGACCAGAGCCTCCCGTCACCAGTGGCGCTGAGAGCTTCAAACGCTGTCCTTTAGAAAACAAGCAAGAGGAAGACACAGAACTGGGGACTTTGGACACCAGGGCGGCCCCTCCGGTAGGTGGTTCAATGACAGATTCACACATGCACAGCAGAAGGTGGAGAGCCCTCTGAACACAGGGCGGGGGGGACTTTGGAGGGGCAGCGGCCGCAGGTGCATCAGCGGGCACTTTCCTGGGGGAGGGGCTCCACGCCCTCCAGGGACTTGAGTTTAGCGGGTGTGCGACAGTAAACAGAGCACAAGCCCGTGAGTTCAAGGGGACCCAGGCGCGAAGGAGGGGAAGCATGATACCTAGGCTATCAGGTCTGTCTGTTTTTAAAAAATACCTCAGACTTGAAGTTGGGAATTGCTAAGGGGTGAATTGTGCCCTCCCACCCCTGCCCCCAAAGATAGGCTTAAGTTCTAAGCCTGTGCCTGTGAAGTGACCTTATTTGGAAATAGGGTCTTTGTAGATGTAAATTAAGATGAGGCCGTTAGGGTGGGCCCTGATCCACAGTGACACGTGTCCTTATGAGGAGGGGGCGCTGCCACGTGGGGACAGAGCCCCTGGAAAGTGCCATGAGGTGCCAGCGACGGAGGAGTGAAGCAGCTGCACGTGAGCAATGCCACAATTGCCCCCGGCAACGCCGGGAGGCGGGAGAGAGGCGGGGACACCCTCCCCCGGACCCTCCCAGAGGGCACGGCCCTGCCGACCCCTCGACCGCCCGCCGACCTCTGGCCTCCAGACTGTGAGAGAATAAACTTGCGGTGCTTTAAGTCGCCCGGTTCGTGCTTCCCTGGTACGGTGGCCCTAGGACAGCGATCCAGCAAGTGATCCTACAAGTGAAATCCTCCAGAGATGAACCTAAAGCGATGGATGGCTGTGATGGGGCATCTCCACTCTAGACTGTGTCCCGTCGTCGGCTGTGACAATAGTTAAGGGAGCAAGAAAGAGTCTAACAGGGCCCCGTGTGGGTCACATTAAACAGAATGAAAGTCTGCCTTGTTTGGAGAGTCCTGCTGGCCCTGAGTGTAAGTCACAGGCCTGCAGAGAGAACCTCTGTTCTCAGCAGAGGCTTGTCAACACACCAGCTGCAGGGCGCTGGGCAACGCCCCACGGAACATTCCAAGGCGCGGCTGTCCCCATACCTCGCTGGAGGCATGCACCGAGCTCCCCTGCGCCGAGGAAGGCCAGTGGACTTGGGCGCTGATTTACCCTCTTTGTGAGTTTTTGGCCGAGCGAGGCGTGGTGGTTTTACTCCTTCCCGAAAGCTCAGTCCCCTCCCGCCTCAGCATCAGGCCACCGGCCTCCTTTCAAGCCCGATGACTCTTCGGGGAGAGGCAACGGGTCACGGAGTTCTCACTGCCTCAGCCCTGACCTTCCTGAGTCACAGCCCCGGCAGGTCCCACCCTTCAATGCAAACTTGCAGGTTCTGAAGCCAAGCGTCCTGTTCCTGACCCTGCAGGGCTGGGTCTTGGATAACAGCTCTGCACACACCACCCCAAGGCGGGCGCGTCCCCCAGCGTGTCCAGCGGACGCCAGTGTCAGCTGAACCGGGCTGGGAGCAGGGCCGTTGGGGACAAATGTGGGCTCCGTGCCTGCCCTCTGGGCTTCGGGGCCGGTGGGAACACGATCCCTTTGTTCCATTGGGGATGTCAGCTGCTGACAGCCAGGTGCACACGTCCAGAATGGTCCCTCTTCTGAGACCAGGTTTCTCTTGGCCTTTACCCACCCCTGTTCTGTAACCAAACACCACAGCACAAAAGGTTAGCCTTTCTGTTTGTTTTTCACCTAAAATGCACTGGGAACCATTCTCAATGCTGGAACTTGAAAAGAAAAAAAATATTTGTTTTTAAATAGCACTCTCACCCTGGGAAATTCCTTCAGATCCGACGAGGTGAACTCCCTCTCTTCTAAAGTATGAGACATTTTATTGAGTGCTTACTGCCTGGCCGCACTGGGGGAAGCAGTTTTCTCGCATTTTCTGATTTATATTCACAAAAGTTCTATCAGGTTTTCACTCCTATCATTTAACAGGTGAAAAGACAGACTCGGAAAGGTGACGTGCAATGCAGGGCTGTGGGCCTAATGGGGGGAGAGAGGGAAGGAGGGGAGGGGGGAGGGGGGAGGGGAGGGGGGAGGGGAGGGGGGAGGAGGGCGCGGGCTGTTTGGGCTGCGGGAAGTGTGATGGTGGGAAGGGGCTTGAGAGAAGGCACGGTCATCCCACGTCTCACGTCCCCGGCGCATCCCCACCGTCCTCTCCGTGGAGGGATCTCTCACTCTCGCGCAAGGTTTTCGTGGCTGCAGGTGCTCTAGACCAGGGGTGCCCACCCCCCCGGGCCACGGGCCAGTGCCGGTCCAGACCTGTTAGGACCCGGGCCGCACGGCAGGAGGGGAGTGGCGGGCGAGCGAGCGAAGCTTCATCTGCTTCCCCATCTCTCCCCATCACTCCCCATCGCTCTCCTTACCTCCTGTACCGTCCCCATCCCCCGCCCCGCCCCGGTCCGTAGAAAAACTGTCTGCCACGAAACCGGTCCCTGGTGCCAAAAAGGTTGGGGACCGCTGCTCTAGACCCTAGAGCCTCCCCAGGAACGTCTGTGGTGGCCTGTCCTGCTGTACGTGGGTCAGGCCGAGGCGGACCGTGCCCGGCTCCTGACATGCAGGCACCAAGCCTGCCTGAGAAAACAGGTTTACCTGCTCCAAACGCTCTCTATTTCCGGAGAGCTCTCGTTCCTCAGGAGCGCAGGTGCCTGTCACCTGTCAGCACGAGATGCTGCAAAGCAGGTGCAGAGCCCCAGCCTCCGCAGGCCTGCTGGGCGGGGCCGGTCCAAGGCCGGGGACTCGGGGACTCGGGGGAGGCGGAGGAGGGTAGGGTGACGCTGAGGGTGGGAGGGAAGACCCCTCGACGGTCCCCAGACACCTTCCCCTGGCAGTGACTTGCTCTATCCGCCCGGCTGGCCCGTGTCTCTGGGGGCCCAGCAGCATCCTGGCCTCCCTCCAAGTCAGGCACACACACGGCCTGGCCGGCGCCACCCTCAGTTCCACACCCTCTGCTTCCAGGATCCCCAGAGCCCCAGGCGCGTGTCCTCTGGGCACCTCCCTGTGTCCAGGGCCCCCTGAGCCACCGCTTCCCCAGGGAGCCACGGCCCTGCCCTCGTCGGGCTGTGTGATGAGGAACCAGCCCTCTGAGTTCCTGCCGAGGCACTTCACAGCGTGACCACCCTGCTCACACCGAGTTGGGGTACTCAGGGCCCGAGCTTAGGAGTCCTGCCCCCAGTTCCCGGGAAGCCCTTCAAAATGACGGCTTAGAGCTGAGCCCTCAAAACTGGGTGCCCTCCACCCCGATCACCGCACAGGTGAGAGGTCCTTGCCACCCTGCTGTCTCCTCTGCTGGCTGGGGACCTGGCCTAGGGGCTGCTCCCCAGCCCATTGCCCTTCCCCCACCCCTCCCGGGATCTGGGATCTGTAAGGAACACATCTGTGACTCTGCTTCCCTTGGGTGACAGTACTGAAACTGCACCTTCAATCAGAATGACCCTCGGGTTTTCTTTTGCCCAAAGTGGGAGCTTGGATGCTCAGGGAGCTGCGGGGTGGGGCCAGCCGGGTGGTGCCCCGCCCCCTCGCTCTCAGGTCGTGCTCTGCACGGTTTTCAGTTCAGTGGAGCAGCTCCGGGCCCAGCGCAGGCTGCCTCATCTCTCCTGCTATCCTCAGACTCGACAAGTCCCGTCGCCGGTCGGCCCGTCTCCCTTCCCGCGCTCCACAGAGACGTGTGTTGGGGGGGGGTTGACTTGAGTTTCCAATATTAGAGGAAATAAGCAAACGCCATCTTCTCCCGGTTTCTCTGGGGCGCCTTCGGAGGGCCAAGAGTGAGTCCCTGCTGACACCTGGTCTCAGCCTCCAGACACAGGAGAACATGTTTCTACTGCTTGAAGCCCCCAGCCCATGGGAAATCGTTTCAGCAGCCCTGGGAAATGAATACACTAGGTAAAGTGTGAAGAAAAGCGTATTTAGAAACCTTGTCACCTGAATTGATGTTTATGACCTATTCTAAATAAAGGTGCACTGATGCCCAAACTCGTTTTTAGAACAGTCCCTCAGCCTCTTCTGGTCAAAGGGCCCGCCGGCCCCCAAGCTCCCAGAGGAGACTGCTGGGCGATTATGAAACCCTGCACGGATGGTGTAAAGGAGGGAGTGCAGCTGCAGCCCGGCCTGGTGACCATGAAGGATGGCAGTGATTTTCTCCCGAGCTCACACGTTGAACCTGGTAGAAATACCTCCTCCATGCTGGTGGGCCCTCGGCCCCAAGTTTGTGGTTTCAGCTGTGGATGCGCAAGTCCTAGAGAGCCTGCCTCACCAGGTGGGGTCAGGGCTTGGCCGTCTGGACGCAGAAAAGCTCTCCAGGCCATTCTGATGCCCCCAGAGGTCAGAACATGCTGCGGAGTCTCAAGCCTTGCAGAGCTGAGGGACCCCCGATGCCAGCTGGCCCAGGCCGGCCGCCCAGAATCAGAGCTCGCCCACCTTCAACTGCAGTCCATATTTGCAGGACGTCATGAAGTGGAAGGAAGCTTTCTAAATGATGGAGGGCAAGGAAACAACTCAAACAATGTGTTAGAAGAAAGGCTTGATTCCCTCCTTCCTCTCTCCGTAGGAGATATTTCAAAATGCTAGTCACCATCACGGACTTAATTAGCAAAAGGGTTCTGTTTTCTCTTTTTTGTTATGCTTATTGCTTTTGTCAGCTTTTGAATAATTATAATTTGCTCTGATTTCTTCTTATTCCAAATAATTTTTCTCTTTTGTACTTCCTTCCATGCCCATATTTTGCATTCTTTTTCTGAAGAAGAGCCCCCCGATTGTGTCAGTTCCAGACCCTCCAATCCTGGAACTGCCCCTCCTCGTGGAAAGCACAGGACCAGGAGGGGCGAGGGGTGCAGGGGGGCCCGTCAGGAAACAACGTGGCCGCCCCGATCCCATGAGAGTCCTGAGAGCAGAAGGGAAAAGAAAGATTTTTAGCAGCGCCATGAGTGTGAAAACTTGGGGAGTGGCAGCAATGTCAAAGAAGAATTTTTAAGGAGTGCTGCTGAGAATTTTGCTTGTATTTTCGCCCTGGGGGTGGGTGGAGGTGTTTTGGCCGGAGGGGGAGGAGGATGGGAGGCAGAGAAAGACAGAAACACAGAACTTAAGCATATTTAAAACTTTCATTTTTCCAGCAGCTGGACTTTGCTGCTCGAATGTTACTTTAAACCAAGATTGAGCCACGTAGGACCTGGGTTCTTTCAGGTTAGTTCTGATCGAAGGTCAGGACCATTCCTTTCTCTGCGGGACTCCCTGGCGCCCAGCTGCCTGACCCGAGGTGCGTCTTTGCCCCCCTGCACCCCTCCCCCACCCCGAGGAGGGTCCCAGGCTTCTCTCTCCCAGCCTCACGCTGGGCGCCCCCTCGGTCCTGCTGGTTCGGTGGCTGGCCCTGCAGTGAGTCCGGGCTGCCCGTGTCCTTCCAGGCCCCCCCTTCCCGCCCTTGGAGAGAATGATGTCCTTACCTGTTCTGTGTCCTTTTCTCTGTACCTATGTTGGCCAAACGCCCTGCTCCGCGCAGTACCGCGCACCTGCAGGTAGAAGACGCGGCTGTGTCATGGGGTGGGCAACAGCTCTCGGTCTGTGTGTGGAGGCTTGCGGAGACCCCCTCATGGACGGGCCACTTCTGGTGCCCTCCTGTGTCCCCAGAGTCTGGCTCACAGCGGGCTTTCTCCCCAAGGGCAGGACCTAAAACTCTTCTGCTGGTGTGCTCAGTGGAAGGAAAGGGTCGCAGCCCCTGAGTTACGGATGAGGCCCCGGGAGGACGTCTCCTGTCCGCGGTCACCTGGCTGGTGACCTGGGACAGCAGCCCCTGCCACTTCCCCGCGTCTCCCTTCCCTTCCCAAAGGTCTCAGAAGGAATCCAGGGATCAAGACTTGACTGTACCGTGTCCTTTGGGTGGTGTAAACCTCGTGGAGTGTCCCGGACCGTGTGTGTTTTGGAGCAAGTTCTCAGGCACGTCCAGTCTTTTGTGCATTGGGACAAAAGGTAATCGCCTCCTCTGGGGCTGCGTGCAGCTTCGCTCTGACCCTGGAGTGGGCAGCCCCAGGTGTGTGCATCCCAAGAGAAGGCAGCCCATGAAGACCCAGGGCTGGCGCTGAGGGCAGTCGCAAGTCAGGCGACCAGCTGGTAGGGGATTCACGTTGTCTAGGGACACAGCGCGCTGAAGGGAGCCTGGGTGCGAGGTGCCCCTCTGGGGGATGGGGGGGCGGTCCAGCGGGCAGGCCCTGAGAGCTTTGTAACAAGTGATGGGACCTGAGGGAGGGCGAAGTGCCTCTGGGAGCTGGTCTGGACGGGCCAAGCCTACCAGCCTCAGGGCTTTTCTGCACCCACGGCAGGTGTGAATAACGCTGATGGCACCTGCGGGGTCCCAGGTGCTAAGAGGGGACCTGGACCCCATTTTCCCACTGGAATGAACTCATCACCCCAAGTTCACAGGGGAACCGTTCCCCTTGTAAAGCACCAGCTTCCTGGTGGTGGGAGCCATGGTGCTGGTCTTGCAGGGATGCTGTGGGATCGAAAGAGCTCACTTGTGTCAAGGTCCAGGCACGCAGCTGGCGCTTAACGAGGATGGCGTGGTGACCCCTCGTGGGCTGCTGCCTTCCTGCTTCTTCCTGGCAGTCCCCAGCCGCGGTCCTTGGGACACGAAGTGGACTGAATCACCACTTCCAGAAGGCGGGGAGCACTGGACCCTGTTCCCGAGACTCTCCATCAGTAGGTGCTACGGCGTGGTCCCTTCCGTCCTCCTGAAATTGCCCTGCAGCACGACCCCATCGGTCCGCTCACCATCCAACGCACCCACTTCAGTGCCCAGCGCACGTGTGGACTTAGGCCCCACTGGAAACGCATCAGAACAGCGAGGGGAGGCTGCATCTCCGTCCAGCGGGGAGGGACTGGGAGGCAGCTGTCACGAAGGCCCGGGCACCCCGGCTCGGCTCTGCCACGTAAACCTCTCCCAAGTGGTGAGATCTGCCCGGGTGGCAGCGGGGACCCTGAGCGAGGCCCAACCCCCCCCACTGCTGCCAAGAGGCGGAGGGTCGCCTCCGGGGGGCCTCCCTGGGGACAGGCCCCGGTTGCCCCCGGCTCACTGCGGGCCAAGGAAAGGTGTTCTCAGGTGAAACTCGGTCTGTTGGCACCCGGGTTCTCCCTAAAAGTGTCCTTTGGCAGGGGCCCCAGCTCCCACTGGCTCTAACGATGGACAGCTCCATTTGGGGGAAACGTCAGGGCCAGCGGTCAGAGTGTCGCCGTGCTGCGTCTCCTCAGTCACGGTGGGGCTTGCCTGTGAGGCTGACACCACCTCTGTGTCACCAGCCAGGACACGGAGATGCCGGGAGGTTACGGACTCCCCAGGTGTGTGCAGACCCTAAGTAGCCAAAAGCCCCCTTCACTCCAGGGTCCCGCAGTCAAATCTGTGGTGTATGTGTGTGTCCATGAGTGTTAGAGGGTGGTATATAGGGAATATTTCGACAAGCAAAAGTGCTTTTAAATTATGCCTAATTTTTCTTCAGTAGCCATATGTAAGTTCACCGATACATTAACTAATAGGTTCTCCCCTCCCTAATTTATGTTATTCTCAGCCCTGCAAGCATTCCCCATCCACCCCCGTCCCAGAGAGTGTCCAGGGAGCTCGTGTTTCCTGCCCCGAGAGGCGTCCACCAGAAGCAGATGAGCGGTCCAGCTGCGGGCGCCCCTGCGCGCGGGCGTTCTGAGCAAGCAGGACCTCGGAGCTGCCCGTGGGGGTGAGCTGACCCCCACTGGATCAGCCGCTGGATACAGGCCGCTCGTCTCCCCTGAGGCCTTTGAAACATTTGCTCTCAGGAAAAAAGTGCTAGTGATGTATCTGCCCCCCGCACCTCTACTCCAGCTTCTCAGGGTGGCCGTATTAGTGGGACCCTTTTGGATGCAAATGAGTGAAACCCGGTCACCCTGGTTTAAGGGGCACGGAGGGTCCCAGGGGCCCTGTCACTGCGCAGTCTGGGGGCGGGTGGCGTCCCTCGGCCTGGCGCACTGGCCCAAACTGGGCAGCACGACCACCTCCCTCCTTCCCCAGGGCCCACCACACTCCCCTGCTCCTGCCCCGCGCTGCCTGCTGGTTTTCCCCTCAGCGGGCTCTCTTCGTGGGGAGCGTCTTCGTGGGGAGGGCTTTCCTGGTGGCTCCGGCTCACAGCTCCCTGGTCTGTGGTTCCAGTTCAAGCGAAGGTGGTCAGCGCTGCCCTCTCCTGAATCACATCTGCGCTTTCAAGCCAGAGGAAAGCCATGTCCCCTGGCTGGGCCTCGCTACATGGGCACCCCGGGGTGTCAGGAGGAGCTGGTCAGCCCTGGGGGAAGACGACGTGCCTTTTCCAACGGGAGGGACAGCGGGGGCTGCCCCGGTGGCCCACCTCTTCCTCTCAGAGGTCTCAAAGGCCTGCAGGGAGGCCAGGAGTGCTCACACCTGCTGGCCATCGGGGGGGAGAGGGGGGCACCAGATTTCCTTCCTGCTACATTTGAAATGGGGCTTTCATCCATCACCGAGAAGTCTTCACAGGGCACCTGCTCTGGGCCCAGCCCAAGCGGGGCCGGTACTGAGGAGATGCAGGTCACAGCTGTGCTGCCCTCAGTGTGATGCCAGCCACGTGTGAGGCATGCTTTCCAGCAGCCTCGTTGAAAAAGTAAAAGGACAGGGAGATCAGCTCGGTGCTTTGTGACCACCTAGAGGGGTGGGATAGGGAGGGTGGGAGGGAGACACAAGAGGGAGGGGATATGGGGATGTATGCCTATGTATAGCTGATTCACTTTTGTTATACAGCAGAAAATAACACACCATTGTAAAGCAATTATACTCCAATAAAGATGTTAAAAAAAAAAAGTAAAAGGAAACAGGTGAGGTCAGTGTCTATAATGTATATTTAACTTAATATGTCCAAAGTATTATCACGTCAACATTTTGACACAGCAATTTCAATAATGATCAGTTTGCAACAATTATTAACCAGCGCCATGCATTCCACTCTTGGAGGCCCAGGGTGGTGCCCACCCGTCGCCCATCCATCAGCTGAGGCATCCTTCAAGGGCTGCGTTGCTCTGCGGGGCCGGCGGCTTCTGCACTGGAGCTGCAGGCTTTCATTCTGTTGGGAGGCGAGACAAGTTCGCAGGAAGTCCAGCTGCAGGTCCCAAACCACCCGGGTCGGCACGCCTTACTCCACGTCTCCCGTCCTGGGGACACCTGCTCACAGGTGGGCTTTCGTGCATCTCGGCCAACAGAGAGGCAGGGGGCACCTCCCCTGGTCTGGGGGCTCCACCAGCTAGCTGGGCTCTGCGCCGCGTGGCCCTGGTCCAGCGGGACCTCACTTCCACTGCACCTGACGGCCAGGTGAGGTTGCGAAGGGCATGGTGTCCTGAGGGCGCACACAGGGGATTCGGGCGGAGTCAAGCCGCCCGGTGCAGAGGATGAGTCTCCGTGCCCAGTGCCCGCCGTCCTCGGATGTTTCTGCGGATCCCTGAGACCCCCCAACCTCCTCCCTCCTGGCTGCTCCCACCCACACCCTGAACCTGCGCTCCCGCCCCCAGTCCCCTCGGGGCCGGTCGTGTGCCCACCACACTGCCCAGCGCCGGACACCGACAGCCCCCCGGCTGCCCCCTGCCCAGAACCACATGCAGGGCGCTGTGTGAGCAGGTCTCCCCGGGGACAGGGTGGGGGAGGGAAAAGACAGGAAGCACGCGGAGTCCACACCCGCCGGCGCCGCCACCCCAGGGAGTCTCACTGTCCCTCCTCATGGCGGGGACGGGCTTCCTTCTCATTCCCGCCGTTTTCCTTGGGCACAGGGTATTCGTCAATACAGCCCACGTATATGCACCACAAATTGCACACACACACAAGCACACAGCAGTTTCTTTTTTCATAACTGAGACCTCTTTTTAAAAAAAAAAAAATCTCTTTTTTCCATAAAGTCCGTAGCCTGGGACTTTTTTCTTTTGGAGAACTGTGGGCCTGTTGGAGTGCTTGCTCAAATTAAAGGCGAGTCTCTTTTCCAGAAAATTCTGCTCTTTTCCATTCTGCCCATCCCACCAACCAAACACAGAAATGATCACATTTGGCTTTCTTTTTTTTAATTTGCATTTTTTGAGTTTCCTTCAAACTGCTTCCTCGGAGCAGTTAGATTTGACCAACGTGGGACGTGAAGCTCCCCCTCCACCCCCAGAGGGAGACGGAGGTCCTGGCCTGACTCTGGCACCTGGTGGGGACTGAATGGAGCTGTCAGAAGAGAGAGAGACAGAGACAGAGACAGAGAGCGACAGAGACAGAGACAGAGAGACAGAGACAGAGAGTGACAGAGACAGAGACAGAGAGACAGAGACAGAGAGACAGACAGAGACAGAGAGCGACAGAGACAGAGACAGAGAGACAGAGACAGAGAGCGACAGAGACAGAGACAGAGAGACAGACAGAGACAGAGAGCGACAGAGACAGAGACAGAGAGACAGAGACAGAGAGACAAACAGAGACAGAGAGCGACAGAGACAGAGACAGAGAGACAGAGACAGAGAGCGACAGGGACAGAGACAGAGAGCGACAGAGACAGAGACAGAGGCAGAGCGAGAGCCCGGCGTGAAGGGATTCTGGAGCAAAGGCCGGAGGGTAGAAATAACAGACCATCGGCCCAGTCCTGGGGAGGCATGCTGCCGCCATGCGCAGAAGTGATCTCTGTGGCCCACACACCCGACGCACAGAGGACACTGAATGTATCCGGGCTCCTTCCCTCTCCTTAGATACTGCTGTTATGTGCATGCCTCCCCCACCGACTCTTCCATGTGGGTTTTTTCCCCCGTCAGGTTATTACCCGGTGGTTTTCTGGGTTGAATTGCATTTTTGCTGCTGCTGGATTATATTTTCAACCTGTCTGGAGCCTTAATTCATTACTCATGCTGTATATGGATGAAGTTAAAACTAAATGAACTAATTTCAGTTTTTCACCTCAGTCAGACACTTCGCTGAGAAGAGCACGAGTAATGATTCCAGGTCAGTCTGGTGGTGACAACGTATTCATGGCCCGCCTGCCGGCCACGCTGACCTCTGCTCACCCTGCCTCACATGGTCTTGCCTCGGGCCTCTGGGGAAACGGCCTGTTTACTTCTCTCTTTAACAATGGTATTAGTCATCGCAATAAATTTCTTGTTCATCTCTTATATTTGGGCCCCAAAAATATAAGGCCAATGGACCCAATGACCTCCAAAAAGAGATGATAATGGTCATCATAGCGGACCTCTTGGGTGCTCACCATGCACCAGGCACCATGCTCAACCGAACGTGCATATCCCTGTTTAATCCTGCAGCAGGCTGACGGAGGTCTGTGACCCCATTTGATGGATGAAAAATCGAGGCACAGAAGGACAGGAACCTGCCACCACTGGCACAGCCAAGCTGGTGTCGGAATCTTCACTCTTCCAAGATCCTGATCTTGCTGCGAGAAATCACTCATTTGCGCTGGTGTGAAAATGTCCCCGGTCAGCTCCGCTTCAGGATGTCGGGCTGTGGCCACCTCCTCAACGGGCCAGAGCCTCCCAGCCTCACTCACCATATCTGAGAGCAGCGGGTCTGACAAGGCCTGTGTTCAAACCCTGGCGCACGACGTGGGTAACGAGCACCAGTCTCCTGGGATGTGGGGAAGTCTGGCTGCGTCTGTGCACCTGGGGCTCCAAGGACAAAGCTGGTCCAGGTGGAGGCAAGCAGTGCGGTCGGGGGTGAAGGCTGGGAGCAGCCTGCAGCTGACACTGACACCAGGCTGAGATGGCTTTGGTGGCCATTCAATATATGTTGAATTACTGACCACGTGGTAGAAACTTTGTGTTAAAAAATTTAAGTTTTTTTTTCAGCTGTGCCACGTGGCTTGCAGGATCTTAGTTCCCTGAGCAGGGATTGAACCCGGGCCACCTCAGTTGAAAGTCCTGAGTCTTAACCACTGGACCACCAAGGAATTCCAAAAAATTTAATTTTAAACTAAGCCATATGAAAAATATCTTCTCAAAACTCATAGCTTTGTGGGTACTTTTAATAAGGCCGTGTGGTTTTATCAGTGTACTAGGTGCCTTAGTTTGGTCTGTATAACAAATTACTACGGACTGGGGGCTTAAACAATAAACATTTATTTCTCATATTCTGGAGACCGGGAAGTCCAAGATCAAGGTGCCAGAAGAAGCAGTGTCTGGTGAGAGCACTCTTCCTGGTGTTCAGATGGCCATCTTCTTGCCGTGTCCTCACGTGGAGAGAGGGAGAGAGTATAAGAGGGAGAGAGAATTCAAGCTCTCTTGTCTCTTCTTATAAGGGCACTAATCCCCCATGACCTAATCACGTCCCAAAGGCCCTTCCTCCTAATGGCATCCTTCTGGGGGTTTGGGTTTCAACATATGAATTTTAGGGGGACACACCATGAGTTCATGACACTAGGCTATTTCCAATAGCTTTTTTGAATGAATACTAGTCTGGACAAGCTGGGATGGCCAGTTCGGCTGTGTCTCCTGACACCTTCTAGCCTGCCTTGTCCTCTCAGATTTCAGAGACCTGCCTTAAGATAACAGGAAGACAGGAAAAGGATGTTGCAGGGAGCAGGTTCAGGAAGCTGGAATCTGTCTGACTTGAGAGAGCCGGCTGCAAATAACAGGGATCCCAGGGCGGGGGAGAAACAGAACTGTAGAAGCAGAAGCTCAGGATGGAGACTGCAGGAGGATTGGGAAGTGGGGGGCTGCAAGGACCCCCAAGTCGGAAATCACTGAAATGGAGCCGCTGGGGGGCCACAGAGCTCCTTTAGGAAGAAAGGAAGATGCTGAAAGGGGGAGGGAAGGTGAGTTAGAGGACACACAGCCAGTCCCCTCCCCCCTGTGTGGATTCCAGCAGAAGCCGTGAGAGATTGCAGAGGGTCACGAGGGCACTGCCATGCTAGTCTGGACTCCCACCTCTCACGGTGGGGAGAGAATCAGTGCCACAGAATCTGAGATTCTGGAGATCAACTTGTTCACTTTTGTCTGATGCCCTCAGCACCATCCCAGCCAGTAGAGTTGGAACAGCACTCGCCCAGCCATCCATCCATCCGATCTTGGGACAACATTTCCCTGCTAGAAGCTTCCTCTTTCTTTGACTGGATATGCAAGAGACAAGACATTCTCATCTCCTGGATGGACAGGGAAACTTTATAACCTTGGCATTTTCTGAATTTTGAAATATGTGGAGACATTATTAATAAATACATGACACGAAAACTTTGGTGAAAGTGTTGCATTGAAATTTGCATGTTTTATTTTAGTTCAAGTTCTGACCCTTGGATGCACCCAGAACATGCCCGCTGCACACAACTCCTCCTCAAATATAGGAATGGAGGAATAACCCCAGTTCTCCCAAGAGTTCCCCGTAAAACGTGGTCTCCAATCCCCTATTAGTCCTCATATGCTCATATGCTCCTAGTTGGCTTTGTCAGTGTATTAAAAAGTGTGCTCCAGACTGAAATACCTCTAGTCATGTGACCAGTAGGGGGTAGGTGGTAGCTTTCCTTGTTCTGTGGACCTTATTTTACGTCTTGCAAATTGGGGAGCTGCCTTTAATTAGCGTGGAGCCATATGTTGGTTAGGGTAGAGACTGACCATGCATTCCACCGATACCCTTCGGTCTCTTACATTTGTTGCTGTTAAGCTTATCTTTCCCATCCTATTATGATCCACAGACTTTTGGAATTTACTGTACATTTTAATAAGCTTCTCTTAAAATGTGTCCCATCATTTCAACCTGTCAAGTTCATTAGTTCCTTAACATGGATAATACCTAATTCATCTTTGTATTCCTAGGAGGATGCCTTGCAAATATTAAAAATCAGTCATGGAATGTATACAAAACTGTGCCAGAATAACTAGAATAACCAGTCCTGACTCCCATTTAGTTTTGTTTTTTTTTTAATTGGAGTATTCAGGTGTACAGCAAAGTGATTCAGTTACATGTACATCTATTCATTCTTGTTTAGATTCTTTTCTCATATAGGTTATCACAAAATATAGGGTAGAGTTCCCTGTGATTTACAGTATTATACTAAGTGAAGTAAGTCAGACAGAGAAAGACAAATATCACATGATATCACCCATATGTGGAATCTAATTTTAAAAGAAAAGAAAAGAAACAAATCTCATTTAGTTTTTATTGACTTAGAAAGGGTGTAGATGTGGAGACCACTTGATATTTCTAAATGACCTGCTTCAAATGGAACCTAAAGACAGATTTATCCCCCAGCCCTGCTGGTTTCACTGGTGGCCCTGGGAGTTACCTCAGCTGCCTTATCTGTGAAGTGAAGGGCTTGTCTTGATAGCCTGTAAGTTTCCTTCCACTTGTAATAATCCAGTTCCTGAGATTCTGGTCATGTTTTTTTTCAGCAAGAATAAGATCACATGCAGAGAGTCTCCAGTGGCTGCGTGCTCCTGTGTGCCTGCTGCATTCAAGGTCTCCCTCTACATCTACTGAGATGATCTGATAAGGGGTTAATATCTAAAATATATAAAGAATCCATATAACTCAACAACAAAAAGTAACCCAATTAAAAAAACTGGGCAGAGTAGCTGAATAGACATTTTTCCAAAGAAGATATACAGATGGCCAACAGGTACATGAAAAGATATTCAACATCACTAATTATTAGGGAAATGCAAATCAAAACCACATTGAGATATCACCTGATGCCTGTAAAAATGGCTATTATCAAACATCCATAAAAAGATAAAATCTTGCCATTTCTGACAACCTGGATGGACTTGGAGGATGTTATACTAAGTGAAATAAGTCAGGGGGAGATAGACAAATACCATATGATTTCGCTCATATGTGGAATATAAAAAAAACAAACAAGCAAAAAAAAAAAAAAAAACCAACATAATAATTGAACAGCCAAACAAAATGAAAACAAACACATATTCACAATGAACACGGTAGTGGTCACCAGAGGAGAAGGGGGTCAACAGTATGGTGATGGATGGTGGTGAACATACCGTAATGTATACTGATGGCAAAACATAATATTGTATACAGAAAACTTATGTAATGTTATAAAACAATTAAAAAAAATTTTTAAAAAAGAATCTCATTTTCCAAGTCAGAGCTTCCTACACTACACAGGGCTCTTCCTGAGAATAAGCCCAAAGTTAGTGTTTCTCTTATGACCACAAAGCAACTCCTCCTTTATGAATATTTCTGTGGAATTTTTAGGCCTAGGTGTGAGTATTAAAATCTATACAAAGACTGAGAAAACAGACAGGGATGTAGTTGGCCATTTAAACATTTGGATTTTTCTATGTTTAATTCCCAGCAGAATAATATATTGGTGATTGAGTTTTTAAAGGATCTCTCTCTCTCTCTCTCTCTCTCTCTATCTATCAGCTATCTATCTATCTATCTATCTATCTATCTATCTGCACATGCAACTGTGCAGTTTGCTCTGCCAGATGCAGGGTTCCAGATGGATCTCGAGGAAGAGAAGACACTGGATATTAAATCAAGTTTAGGGTTTGATGAATATCTTAGACTGGTATTCACATTTCTGAACTGAGACAGTGTTGTGATTTAGAGCTGTTGTAGGACTATCTATTCCCTAAGAGCAAGCAGAGAATTCACGAGTCTGAGTTTTCAACAGGAGCGGAGGATGATTATCCTGCTGAAAAGTGTTTAAAGGGACAGTAGGAGACAGAAGCTAAGGTTGTGTTTGGTCATCTCACAGAGAGTGTTTGTTGGATGTACTGTTTCCATGTGTTACTCCATGTGAGGCTATACTGTACCTACAAAGAAATAGCCTTAATCTTCATAGTAACCTATAAAGAAGTTATTATGGTTTTCATTTTACAAATGAGGAAACTAAGACCCCAAAAGATTAAGTTTCTTGCCCAAAAAAGGAAGTTAATATTTACCTAGTGTCTACTGTCTGCTAGGACCTATACTGAATCTCACTTAATGTCTAAACTTATATTTAGATCTAGATATTATTATTTGAATTCTATGGATGAGAAATCAAAGGTTCAGGTAATGAAATAACTTGCCTGAGCTTATATTGCAAGTGAATTCTAGAACCCAGGTTTGTCTGTGATCTAAATTCCCCAACTCTGCCTCTATGGAAAGATTGTCTTTATAGTATATCTGACTGTGCCTTAAATATATTTCTTATCTGTCTGAAGTGAGGTGGAGCGTTTTAGTAATAAATACTCAGTGAGTATTTCCTATAAGAAAAGCAGTCAGAGTAAGAGGGAAAGTATAATTCCAGGTGTCTCATAATGCTTTTTTTTGTGGGATTTAGTGTGCTTTGCGGGCATGGAGCTGCTAGGCCCTCCAGCTGTCTTAGGGTGGATTGGTTTAGCTGACAGGCAGAATCAGCAGTCACATTAGTTATTGTGGCCAGGAGGCTGGGTGAAGAGAGCTCAGAGGAGAAGTCATAAGAAAAGGGAGACTATCACTAAAATTTGAGAATTCTGCAAATGGAAGAGAACATCAGATACTGTTATGGCTGCCACTGTCTGAATCTTAGGAAATAGGATATAGTGATGATATACATGTCTTCAAGGCTCTAGGGGTGAATTTTTAAAAACTGTAACATCCTGAAGGGACTAGGCCACTTGGGACACCAGGGTATATGTGGGTTACATGGCAAAGCTATGGAGGAAAGACTATGTCAAGGGATTGGCCTTAGGTGTTATAGCAAGAAAGAATCTAATATTAAGATCTAAGATATTAAGAGATAAGAAAAATAATTTCCTTTTTCTTTATGGTAATATTCTAGCTGAGTAAACAAAACAGTTATTTCAGATGAATTTTGCAAAAAGAGAGCAACAGATTGTTCTTTAAGTATATATGTATACTTATATATATTCATATGGTGCCTTTTCTAATTAAAAACTAATATACTTTTGTTGGAAAAATGAACAAATCAGAAAAACAAATTTCCAATCATGATGAAGTAACTGATACTGGACTTGCCCTTCCAAAGTAAACAACTAAAAACTTTAAAAATATATGAAATAATTGTTTCCAGAGAGTGGAAAACAAATAGCACAGGACTGTGATCCATGAGAGAATAAAATGAGGTGAGTACAAAGATTGCTCTGGTTTTCTTAGTACTTTCTTTTCTTTTCCATCCCAGAGAGGAGGAGCTCAAGCAGAACATGGTGGCCTCATTAAGTTGAGAAGACAATGATGGGAATTTGGTGATGCTGGGGTGCCTGGAATTTGCAGAGAAGAAAGTAGGAAGCCATGTAGAAAAAGAATTTCAGAAATCCATATAAGCATTCCTGTAGATTTGTCGTTGAATACTAACTATGCGTGCATAGATGAAATTCCAACAGGACAGTCAAAGAACTACCAGGGTGATAGAAATGGGAAACTCAGAAATTACAAATACATTGTATTCCTGACAAACCAGAAAGACCTCACTGAACACCTGAAACATTCAATAACAATCCTAAAAGAGTAAGTAATCCTTAGGATAAGAGCTAAACTAGCCCTAGAGTAAAAGCTACTCTAAAACTTATTAAGAAAGCCAAAAAATAAGTCTCAAAAGGATGAAACTGATAAGCAAGTTACTCAAATACCTACCAAAACAAAGTACAACAATCTTTAAAGGAAGACAACAAATCCAGATTTCACAAGCATAGCATCATAATGTTCAGCATTTAATAAAAAATCGCTTGGCATGAAGAAGTAGGAAACTGTGGTTCATAGCCAGGAGAGAAGCTTGTCAATACATACACGGCCAGAAATGAGAGGGATGATGGAATTAGCAAACCGAATTGGAAACAACTATTATAAACATAATTAAGGATTTAAAGGAAAGTTTGAACATAACTAGAAGAAAAAGGAAAGCTATATAAAGAACCAAATAAAATTTCTAGAATTAAAAAAAATACACTATTTGAACTGAACAATTTACCGGGTGGGCTTAATAGCTGATTAAATACTATGGAAGCAAAAATCACTCTATTTAAAGATATACTGATGGAATCTCTACAAAATGAAGTGTAGTAAGAAAAACAATGGAAGAAAAATTAATAGAGACTCAGTGCCTAAGGGATACTATCAGGGTATATTATGTACATGAAATTGAAGTCCCATAGAGAAAGAAAGGCAGAACAGTTTTTGAAGAAATAATGACTGAAAGTTTTCCAAATTGATCAAACCTAGAAACCCTCAGATCCAGGAAGCTCAAGATACACAAACAGTGTAAATAAAAATAAAACCATAACAAAACACCTTATAATCAAATTGCTAAAAACTAATGATAGAGAAAAAATACCTTAAAAGCAACCAAAGAAAAAAGACAAATTATACATAGAAGAACAAAGAATCTGAAAAAGAAATTTGTATATGTATGTGTATAACTGAATCACTTTGCTGTACACCTGAAACTAACACAACATTGTAAATTAACTATACTCCAATATAAAATAAAAATTTAAAAAAATATATCCAAGAAACTCTTGAAGAAAAAAAAAAGAATTTCCACAACTTTTCATCAGAAACAATGCAAGCTGGAAGACAATGGAAAGATATTTCTAAAATGTTTTTTTAAAAAATCTAAATCTATTAAATTAAAAGAGAAAGCTAAGAGGAAAAGGAAAAGGGATATACTATGGAAACACTAATCAAAATAAAGTTGATTATGGCTAGACTAATGTTAGATGAAATAGACTTAAGGATAAATAATATTACTAAAGAGAGAAAGAAGCATTTCATAACGATTAAGGAATCAATTCAACAAAAACAAATAGTTGTCCTAAATGTGTATGCTCCTAAAAATAAAGATTCAGAACACTTAAAGCAAAAACTGACAGAACTTACAGGAAAAATAGACAAACTCACAATTACAATTGGAGATCTCAACAGTCCTCTCTGTAATTGTTAGTACATCTAGACAGAAAACTATTAAGTATATACAAGATTTGAATAAAACTATCCAACAAATTTACCTAATTGCCATTTATAGAACACTCCACTCAACAATAGCAGGATATTCATTCTTTTCAAGTGCACATGAAACATTCACCAATTTAGGCTGTATTCTGAGCCATAATACAATCTCAATAACTTTAAAATGAGTGAAATAATACAAAGCATGTTCTCTGGCAAAGACAGAATTAAATTTAAAAAAATCAAGAACAAAGGATTTATGGAAAACTCTGGTGAAAGACTAAATACTTGGAAATTAGAAAATATTTTGAACTGAGTGATAATAAAAACAGACGTATCAAAATCTGTGGGATGCAGGTGAAACTGTGCTTACAAGGAAATGTATAGCTCTAAATGCTTGTATTAGAAGAGAAGAAAGATCTAAATGCTCTTCTACCACATAAAGCAAGAAAAATGAGAACAAATGAAACCCAAAGTAAGAAGAAAAAGGAAAATTATTAAGAAAGTAGTAGAATCAATGAAATAGAAAACAGGAAAACTACAGAGAAAATCAATAAAACTGAAAGCTCTTCTTTGAAAAGATGTGGAAAATTGATAAACCTCTAGTTGGTCAAGGAAAAAGAGAAAACATGCAATAAAAAATCAGGAAGGAAAGAGAAAGCATTACTACAGACCCTATAAACATTAAAAGAAAAATAAGTGAATATTATAAATGGTTAGGTGGTAGTATAACTGAAAAATTAAAAGAAATGGACAAAGAGAATGTTGGATACTTATACCACATACATAAATTAACTCAGAGTGGATCAAAGACCTAAATGTAACCTAAAACTATGAAACTTCTAGAAGAAAACAAAGGGAAAAGCTTTAGGACATTGGATTTGGCAATGATTTCTTGGATATGAGGCCAAAAGCACAGGCAACAAATTCAAAACTAGACAAATGAAATGACATTAAATTGAAAAAACTTCTGCATATCCAAAGAAACAATCAACAGAGTGAAAAGGCAACCTAGAACTGGGAGAAAGTAATTGCAATTCATATATCTGATAAGGGGTTGAAATCCAGAAAATAAAGAAATTTCTACAATTCAATAGCAGCAATAACAAAACAACACAGTTTAAAAGTGGGCAAAGGACTTGCATAGACATTTCTCCAAAGAAGACATACACAATAAGCACCTGAAAAGATGCAAAACATCACTAATCATCAGGTAAATGCAAATCAAAACCACAGTGAGATGTTTCCTCACACCCACTAGGATGGCCACTGTCAAAAACCAGAAAGTGTCAGCAAGGATGTGGACAAGACGGAACGTTTGTACTCTATGGATGGGAATGTAAAATGGTGCAGCCATTACGGAAACTATATGCAGATGCCTCAAAAAATTAAAAATAGAACTACCATTGACCCAGTAATCCCACTTACGGGTATATAGCCAAAAGAATTCAAAGCAGGATCTCAAAGAAATATTTGCACACCATGCTTACCACAGCATTATTCAAATAGCCAAAAGGTGGAAGCAACCTAAGTGCTCTCAACTGATAAATGGATAAAGAAGATGTGGTATACATGTATCATATATGATATATATGGAATGGAATACTATTCAGCCATAAAAAAATAAGGAAATTTTGTCACATGCTATAACATGTGACATTATACTAAGTGAAATAAGCCAGTTACAGAAGGAAAAATACTGTACGGTTCTGTTCATATGAAATACCTAAAGTACTCAGAATCACAGAAACAGAAAGAAGAAAGGTGGTTATAGAGGACTGGGGGGACGAAGGAGGGGAATTAGTGTTTAACTGATGTAAAGTTTCAGTGTTACAAGATTAAAAAGTTGCAGAGATCAATGAGAATATACTTAACACTATTGAACTGTACACTTAAAAATGGTTAAGACGGTATACATAATGTTATGTCTTTTTTACCATAATAATAATAAAAAGAAATGGATGAATTCTTTAAAAGATATAGCTTTCCAAAGCTGACTCAAGAAAAGACCAAAACCCTATATAGCCCACTATCTATTAAATAAATAAAATCCACTATGATAAACCTTCTCACAATGAAAACTCCAGGCCCAGGTGGCTTCACTTTATTCTATTTATTTATTCTTTCTTATTTACTATAAAAAGTAAAAACAATTCTGCAATCACGTTAAGAAAGTTCAGGAGGAGGGACACTTCCTAATTTGAGTCATAAGCTCAACATAACACATACTCAAATGAGAACATTACAAGAACAGTATCTGTCATGAACATATTTGTAAAAACATGTACAAAATATTAGAAAATAAAATTTAGCAGTTTAAACTTATAAATTCATGGAAGAGAGTAAGTGTTCCAGAAACACACCCACACATGTATGGTTGATAGTTTCCATAAGTGTACTCCAATGGGGATAAAATAGTCTCTTTTCAACAATTCTTGCTGGAAACAACCAGACCTCCACATATTTCCCTGGCCCTCACATCACATCATACACAAAAATTAACTTGAATCACAAACCTAAATATAAAACCTAAAACTGTGCAGTGTCTGAAAGACAAAAATTAAAATCTTTGCAGCATTGGAGAGGGCAATGCTTTCTTAGGAAACAAAACTCTCTAAACCTAAAAGAAAAGACTTGGTAAATTTTACTTCATCCAAATTAAAAGCTCACTTCTTCAAAAGACACTGTTAAGATGAAAAGGCAAGTCACAGATTGGGAGGAAAATATATTGGCAATCCATTTATCTGACCAACGATTTAAAACCAGAATATATAAAGAATTCCAACAACTCAATAATATTAAAGTGGGTAACCCTATAATAGACTAAAAATTTGAATAGAAATTTCACAAAAGAAGATATATGAATGGCTCATAAGCACATGAAAAGATACCCGAAGGCACTAGTCATCAGGGAACCACAAGGAAATACCACCTCACACTCTCTAGATGATTAAATTAAAATGTTGGCAAGGAGGAGAAATAATCGTAGCTCATGCGCTGTTACTAAGGATGTAAAATAACAACTACTTTGAGAAAGTGTTCAGCAGTTTCTTATGAAGTTAAACACACAGTAATTCCACTCCTAGTCGGTTACTGAAGAGAAATGAAAACACAGGTCCATACAAAATTTGTACACAAATGTTAATAGCGACTTTATTTATAATAGTTCCAAACTGGAAACAACCCAAATGTCCAAAAACAGAAGAACATATAACATATTAATGTATATCTATACAAAGAAAATGTATTCCACAGTAAAAAGAAACTAACCACTGACACGTACAAGATGAACCAATCTCAGAAACATTTTGCTGTACAGAAGTCAGACGCAAAAGAATATTGACTGCATGATTCCAATGATATGATGATATTGTTCTAGAACAGGCAAAACTAACTAATAGTGACAGAAATCAGACTAGCGATTGCCCAGGGCCAGGGCAGCGGAACATGGATTTGACTCCAAAGAACAGGGGGCATTTGGGGAGGAGGGGTCTTGATT
This sequence comes from Balaenoptera ricei, assembly GCF_028023285.1. NCBI lineage: Eukaryota > Metazoa > Chordata > Mammalia > Artiodactyla > Balaenopteridae > Balaenoptera > Balaenoptera ricei. Next base: position 2,093,079 of record NC_082650.1, read on the forward strand.
GTGGATGTCACAAATGGAGGTAACATTTGCCAAAATTTGTCAAATTCTACACTTAAAATGGGTGCCTTCTATTGTATGGAATTATACCTCAATAAACTTAACCCCCCCCCCCCAAAAAAAAGAAATATCCAACAGTGATCTGGTCCTGTTGCAAGAACTTGCTGTGGAATCAACAGGTAGTAATCATTCCTTCCGTTTGTATATTGTGCAAATGTACTCTTTCATACAGAGGCTTCAGGTAAATTTAAAAACTTTTCCCAATTTTTAAAGTTATTAAATAAAATAAAATACAGAGCTCTTTAGAGAAAAAGACCATTGGCATTTCATGTCAGCCTCTCGGCAGTTACCTGCACTTGACACCCGTGAGAGCTAAGGAAAGAGGACGCAGCCGTTAGTATTTACTCCTTGTCTTTACCCGGTACGATGGAACATAAAAGGTCAGATCTGATGGTTTGCTTCTCAACTGCAAGGCCATTGGAAAGTGTGCTGTGAAATAAAATGAAACGTGATGTGTTCGTCTATCAGGCGGGGGGAGAAAAGCTCACGGACCACCCCCTGCCTTGGGGGCTGACAGATTTTCAGAAACACCACGCACGTGTTATAAAGTTACGTTGGCAAAACGCACACAATGTACAGCGCTTTGACAACACAGTTATAGTTTTCTTTGATTTGTGGAACGTAATACTTTTTATTTTTCAGAATTCACCTAAATTTCAAAGGGAGTGAAAGGCGAGTTCGGGGCTGACTCATGACCTTGAAAGGTCTTCCTTCACCTGCACCTGACAAAGGATTTGAAACTGTGTTGAAACAGTTTTGATAAATTTGAAGTTGGAGGTTCTTGGCATGAACCAATAACTGGTTCTTATCAAGTGGTGCTGCTTCCTGGGGTCCCAGGCTCAGCCTGGTCGTCAGGAGGGGCTTAGGGGTGACGTCCCCGTGGCCCCGAGCAGACGGCACCGCTGGCCTGTCCACGGCACTCGGTGCCGGGAAGGAGGTAGGTTTCCAGGTATTCACAGGCCCTTGTTCACGACTCCTGCACTTCAGGGGAAAACTGATCCCAGGGACTGGATAAAGCCCGTCTACCACGAAACGCAGCATTTTCCTTAATTCTCCTCGACCTGCTTCTGTGGCTGGGGAAGATTCCCACCTTCCTCTCTCGTTTGTGCACCCTAGCGCGCTTGCCATTTTGTTCAGTGTGTGGAAGACAGAACGGTGTATTATACCGGAAAGAAAACGTTGATCGTGTGCCACCCTGTGGTCCCCTCTGAACCACGGGGCAAGGGGGCGTCGTATGTGCCGGCCACCTCGGGGCTCCACTTCTCTGCCCACAGCGGATCCGGAGAGGGGCCCATGCCTGCCCGGCCGGACACCCAGCGGTGAGTGACCCGGGGCCCTTCCATCCCCTCCTTAGAGAAGCTGACTGGGGCACACGTGTGAACATTCACATACTCAGTAGTGTGCACACGTGCTCACACATGCATGAGCACGCAAGTGCACGCATGTACATGCAAGGCACACGTGCATGCACGCACACATGTGTACACTCGGGAACACATGTACGCAGATGCACGCACAAGTGCACGCATGCACACTCTGTCAGGAAGGACTCGGGAGAGTGGCAGGCGGTCTGTCAGGAGGGGCAGCTCTGGGAAGTGTCTGCCACACGAGCGCAGAAACCATGTGGTGGGAGGACGGGCGAGCTGGTCAGCCCTTGGCCCTGGATGGCGGGAACAGTGGGTGGCCCCACGTCACCTTGATGTGCAGGAGAGACCAGAGTCCGCGGCTGGGCAGGTGGGTGCAGGCTGGGACTTTTCGCTTGAACTCACACTTGTGGGTGGCTGTCCCCGGCCACACTGGGGAGACCGTGACTCTGGCCTTGGCTGGGTCTCTCTGTCCCCCGGCTACATGTGGGTTGCGCCCCTCACCCCACGCGGGTCCCCCAGTGGCTCCTTCACCATCTCAGCCCGACGGGCCTCACCAGCACAGCTTCTGGTTTCCTTCTCGAGAAGTTTGGGGACTAAGTCAAATCTGAGTCTGTTCAGCTTGAATCTGTGCAGCCTTTGGCTTCTTTTGTTACCAAGCGTCTTTACTGTTCAGGAGCACAATAGCATCTGAGATGAAATTGGACAAAAGCACCGTGAGCTCCTGGCCGCTGCGGGACAGCGGTGGTGTCACATGCACCTCTCGGATGGTATCTGGAGCCAGATTCCTGCTGGCCTGGAACCGCCGTGGCCGAGGGGGAAAAGAAGCAGGTTTCCTCGCGTGCACAGAGCAGCAGGCTTGGCTGGAGTGAAGCGAGTGTCTACATTTGAAGTGCTGATCGTAGAACACGCTTGGTCCCCTCGGGTCCCTTATCAAACTCCGCCTTCCTTCGCGAGCTCTGTCCCCTGGAGTCCAGGGGCGCTGGCTGTCACACTAACTGCTGGGCAGCAATACGGTCCCTCCACCACCTTCCCGGGCTTCGCCTCTCTCTCCTCCACCCTTTACACGTTTAGTGCCAAGCTGACGGGGCCTCGTAGACGTGGATGAAGTCTTCGCCCTCTGTCCCACACCCATCACCGTAATTTGTAGCTAAGGCCCACCTGGTTCTCCATTCAGTCGCTCACCACTAGTATATTGTAGCAGAGTCACGTAACAAAGCATTAAAGAGCTTAGAGCTGGCATCAGACTGCCTGGGTTCAAATCCTGCCTCTGCTACTTAGCAGCTGGGTGACCCTGGACAGGCCCCTCCACCTCTCTGTGTCTCGGTTTCCTCACCTGTGAAACAGGGGTACTCAAATCTTCTCACAGGGTTGTCACGAGGATCGAATAAATTTACACCTGGGGTGCATTTGGAAGAGGGTCTGGCACTAAATAGCCCCTCTCCTAGGTGTTCACCACCTCTGAGAATCAGCACCTCTGAGAAGCGCCAGCCCTGGGAAGCTCTGTTTATTTATTCTGGAGCAGTGGATGGGGTGTGGTTTTACAGTTAAATTGACAGCCACATGGTAGGCATGTGATGATTATTTGTTGAATAAATAGATCAAAGGATGCAGGTTAATTTTTTGTGGGCCAAAGTTGTTCTGAGAAAATGAAAAGAGTCAATTATGAAAACATGGACACGTATGCAGATGGGCCAGTCTTCTCTGAAACCTGCAAGTTCTCTGGGTACTGCTTCTCACGTCTTCAGAAAGGTGGCACAGAAGCCCTCACGCCGCCTGCTGAGGAAGGAACAAGAGCATTTCATCCCAGGCTGGTCTGGGGCACAACCCGGACAAACCCGGTCCCCTCCTGGTCTGTCGTCACTGCAGCCTCTCAAGCTGAGCCCACCGTGCACAGACTCAGATGTCGATGGGCCTTTCGGAGAGCAGGGCGCATGGAGCGGGTGTTCCCACTTCTCTGAACAAGGCCTGCGGGGCATCGGGGACCCCAGGTCTGGGGGGCAGGGGCCCGTCGTGCAGGTCTGACTCAGTGCTGTTGCCCGTCCCCCAGGGACGGGGGGGGCCCAGGGCCCACCAACCCGAAATGCGCTGTGAGTGTGAGCTATTCCTCAGTATTACACGAATAATGATCTTTTTTTTAGCGATCGCTCCTGGGGAAGCACCGTCTAAGCACATTCTTTCGTCTAATTTTTAGAACCACCTCTGCCGTAGGAACTATTTCCGTGTTCATTGAGTAGAGGGGTAAGGAACCCTCCCAAGGTCGGGTACTGGGGAGGGGACACCGCTGTGGGGAGGCCCCGGGTGGGAACACAGGGCTCGGGGCCTGAGTTCCGTCTGGGGGGCCCCGGGGAAGCCGGTGCTGGAGCCGGGCCGGCAGCGAGCGGAGCAGGAGGGCAGGTCGGGGTTCAGAGAAGGAGCAAAGGCGAAGGTGCGGGACAAGCTCCGGGAACAGATACGTGCTTTCTCTGACCTCCTTCAGAGTGGGCGCCAGAGTCTGCCTGCAAAGCTGATTTGCTCTTTGAAGAGAAATGAGATCACTTCAGGTTTCTGTAACTTCCTTTTTCTACAAAAAAAAGAAAATAAATACAACGATTATTGTTCCTACCCCACCCAGGAATGCGAGGCCAGGCTAGTTAAACATTTGAAGTTTATTTGAGCAGAGGAAGCTGTTAAAATGGAGAGTTCCTTTTTTTTTTTTTAAAGAAGCTGCTGAATTTTAGAAACAAACTATGTGTTCTTTCTACACCCAGTAGAATCAGTGACGGTCAGCCGTCGGCTGCCATCCAGCAGGTGGGGTTCAGAGCAGCTGCGGTGGCATGTCTCCAGGGCGGGCCTGGCGGCAGGGCCCGTCTCCGCTCTGTCCTCTTTCTCCAGCCCCCAGCCCTGTCCGGGCACATGTCTGTCACATCCCTTCACACCCTCCCCCCGCCTTCTCGCAGACACCCAGTGAGGGCCCACACGGGGTGGGCGCAGATGGGCCCTGGCTTGGGGCCTGGTCTTCCATCCCAAGAAAGTCTTCCTCATGCAGCATAAGCCCCCTAACCTAGACTGCTCTCTTCAAGTCCTTAAGCCTTAAAATGTGAATCTATCTTTAAAAAAAAAAAAAAAAAAAAAAGCTGCATTTTATGAGAGAATTTTTTTTAAGGCAAAAATATATTCAAGCCCCAAGGTAAAAGATGTCCATTGCCCTGTGTCCTTACTAGCCAGCATGAATTGCTACGACCCTTTTTGGAAAGAAATCTTGCAATATACTGTGTATTAAGGTGAGAAATACCTGTTCTCTTTGATTCACCAATCCCATTTATAGGAATCTATCCTACAGAATGAAAGCACTAGTATAGAAACACCAGAATACAAAAAAATTGTTATTTTCAGAACTTAAAGTTGTAAAAAAAAAAAAAAAAAGGTAATGACCTTGAATGCTCATTGATGGGGCAGAGTTGAATAAATTATTCCAAGTCTGCTATGGAATATTATGCATTTATTAAAAATATTGAATCAGTGATGTCCAAATTGATCTGAAGGGATGTCCAGTGTTTAGTGAGACGAAACAAGTTGCAGAGCTACGTGTGTGCATAATCCCCTTTCCTAAGAAGAGCGATAATGACAGTCTGTGTCTGAGCAGGAAAAACACTGGGATATGAACAGTGGTTACCCCAGAGGGACGGGGCTGGTGGGGGGTGGGAGGGGCTATTAGGAATGACTTGCAACATACATATCTCCTATTTTTTTTTTATCTGTTACAACAAATGTATATTACTTTTAAAATGATTAAAGAAAAAAGTCAAATGATTTAGCAAAAGTTGGCATCAACAGTGACAATCAATCAGGAAAACACTCCAGGACAAACCCTGTTGGGATATTTCCATCTACACAGGAATGCCTGCGTACTCCAGGCCCGGGGTCGGCAGATTTTTTTCTGAAATGGGCCAGAGGGCAAACATTGTCAGCTATCTGGGCCACAGGGTCCCTGTGGCATCTGTGCAAGTCTGCTGTTTGCAGCTCAAATGCAGCCGTATGTCATTGTGGCCATGTACCAATAAAACTTTATTTCTGGATACTGAAATTGGAATTTTATATAATTTGTCTGTGTCATGAAATATTCTTCTTCTTTTGATTTTTTCCAACCTTTTAAATATGTAAAAACACTCCAGGCCACTTACATTAGTAAGTCAAATGGAATGAGCACACCCCGGACGTTGGAAAAATGCGGCCCTTTCATCCCCATGTGGATGGATGGAACCAGGAAAACCAGGTTTAAGTAAGAAACCCAAGTGCTGAACAAGGAAGAGTAAGGCAGGGAGGGAAGAAATGTGGAGTCATATGCACTCTGATCTCTGGGCCTCCCTCCCTGTCAGACAGAAGTAGTAACTTAAGAAGAAACGTAGATGCCATTCCTAACTGTGCCCGCGGGTGGAGGCCTGGACCACATCCGGCCCGCGGGCCACAGTTGCTGACCTGTGCTCCCGGCCCTGCTCTTAGCTCCAGGGGAGAGAGGTGAGGGTGGTGGGACTTGTCCCTAAGACACCGGCGGACAGGCTGTGACTGGCGAGGAAGGGCCCGGTCGATCTCGCCACGATGCTCCAGCAGCTCAAGGCCGCTGGCCTCCCTTTCCTCTCTGGCCGCTCCCTGCCCAAAGCCAGGATGTGCCAAGTCCAAAGCCCCGAGGGTCCTTCCCGCTCTGTTGGGAGCAGGTGGGGCTCTCAGGCCCGATGAACCAGCGTAGCCCAGGTCGGTTTTCCTGAACAAATGACACCGTCTTCCCACTGGCACTCACAGTTTCAGGATAAGAGTAACTGCACGACCATCCACTGCAACTAGGATAGCGATGTGCTTTCAAAGTAGGGTATTGACGGGAAAACCGGGCAGAACTGCTCTGGCCACACCTGCATGTGTGAGCAGAGGGGAGACACCGGGCGGGGCGATGGAGCCCCGAGGTGCCGCGTGGACCAGGCGCCCAGAACGCATGGGGGCTGGGAGCCCCCTCCTCTGCTCAGAACACAGGCAGCTGGAGACACAGCTAAAGCCAACTCTTTCCTCTGATGGACCCTGACCGAACTTAAGCCAGATTCCGTGCTATCTGAACAAGGACAGTCGAAAGTCATTCTTTTGTTCAGAGCAAGTATTTTGCACAAATATCACTTTGATGATATTTTCTCTAAACATCAGTAGATTTCTATCGAGCCTACCAAAATTAAAACACCATTAAAGGTGAGGAGAGCATTGGGTGTTAATACCACCACGATATCAGGCAACAATGAGAAAGGAATTGTCCTCTAAAGTGGACTGTTTAGCTAGGAAAGGACCTGGTGTCATCCCAGCTCTGGATGCAGCAGACACACTGCAATCACCATGGTGACCTGTTTTCTCAGGATGCTGGGCCACATTCTAAAGGGAAAAATATGATTGTTTGCTCCAAAATGTAAAGCCGCCTGCAAGCTTAAAGCATTTCCATTTTGATTGCATCTTCTCTCTGCTGGGAATCAATTTTTGATGAAATTTGTTCAGAATGTAGATGTCTGTGTTTTGAAAAATAGAACAAAACCTGCAAAACCACAGGAAAACAGCAGAAGATGGACAGCAGGAGGGGATGGGGCGGGAGGGTGCTGCTGGCCTCGCTCTCCTGGGGAACCGGTGGAGGAGCCCGGCTTGGAGGAGGGAGCTGGGTGTCGCCAGCCTCGTGCTACCCGGGACCCTCACCCCGTGGTTGCACCTGGCCGACAGCGGAACTCAGAACACACCTGGAAACCAGCGCTGTTTCTCGTTGAGGCAGCAAACACAGGCCTTAAGGGCACAGGGGGCAGACTTCAACAGTCTGGGTTCAAGTTCTGCCTCTGCCTAAAGGCTCAGATGCCGGCAGCTTCCAGGCCGTCCATCCAGGTGTGAGGCTCGATGACACAGCACGGGAACCCCTTATCTGGGGCCTGGCTCGCAATAAAATACTAACAACTGGCAGTTGTTATTTTTGTTTGATTAAGTGTGACTGCAGCTAAGTTTTAACTCAGCTGAGAAAGGTGTGCCATGTTTTATCCTAAGGGGACGTCTCGTCTCCCTAGATCGTCCACAGGGCCTTTCCTGTCTCTCTGCCCCTGAGGCTTGGGTGCTGGGAGGAGAGAGCAGTCGGGCTCTCGGGCGGGGAGGGGGGGGGGGGGAGGGTGGTGTCGGGGGCAGGACAGGGGCCCCCTCGGCGAGGCCCTGTGACAAATAAGGGACCACGACAGTGGCTGCCCTGACCAGCTGGGGGGAACCCCAGGACTGCACCAACTGTAGGAAAACCCCCCAAAACACAAAACTCGCGTCCTCCGTGCTGTCCTCCAGGGGCTCCTGGAGGGATGAAGGGACTGAGACAGGACACTGGACGGTCCTCGCTGCCCCACCGGGGCCTGGGCGGTCCCACCGTGCCCCGGGGTCCACAGGGCGACTCTGGGCGCAGGGGAGGGGAAGGTGGGGGCATAGGGAGGGGAGGGCAGACCCGGAGCGCTAGTTCCCAAGCTGCCGCGTACCTGCTGCCCCGAAGCAGAGCTACCTCCTGAACGCTGCAGGCTTCTAAATGGAGGAACAGAAACAGCGGAAATAGGGCTTGTGTTCGTTTCTCAGAGGAGCCGAGGCATTTTTCTCTTTCTTCACCTTCTAAGCAAAAGCAGAAACTGACGGAAGACGTTGTTAATGGCCGTCGGCTCCGCCTCCCGTTGGCAGGTGAGACCCCGTCAGAGCTGCTCGGCGCTGGGCGGTCCCGTCCCCGCAGCAGGGCGGCCCGTCACCGAAGGCCCCAGTGACCACGTGCACCCAGCCCTTTCTCTTGGCTCAGCTGGCTGAACGATGCCCAGCCGTGTACCTCACCCGACAGCCTGGTGTTTCCCACGAAACCATTACTAGGCTCTGCCCCTCCTTCTTTTCTCCGGTTCCAAGGCCCAGTTCCAAATCCTAACCTTAAACCTGGGCCTAAACCTGACCCTAACCCAGACCCTGACCTTGACCCTGACCCCAAGGCCATGGCCGGAGGGACCTACAGGGAGCAAGCAGAATCCTGCCGACTGTGGACACCAGGGCTGATCTCAGGCTGGGCGAGCAATTCCGTCCCCTTCCTGCCCAGGTTGGGTGGACACTGGACCCCTGAGGACCGTTCACCTGTAAGGACACCTGCCCTGAGCTTGGAAGACCGCAGGTGGCCCTGAGTTGCTCGGACCTTGGGTCTCCCTTAGCTGTAGATCCCCTTTCTCTGCTGGGCCCAAGGGCCCCCCTCCAGGGAGGGCCGTGAGCGCGGACTCGGTGTAAAGCCAAGCACGATGCAGAGACGGCACGTGCAGGCACATCCGACTTCACAAGGGCGGGAAGTGCCCCTCTCACGCGACTGGAAGCACGAAAAACAGTGTCTTCGAAGGGCCCTGGAGGACCCCACCAAGCTGAAGGGAGAAGAAACCGCCGGGAGAGGCTTTAAGAAAAAAATACGTATCTTTGGTGACTGTCTCTTAGTGTTCCCGTTACTGCAAGTGATTTCTGTATTCTTCCCCGTGTTCTGCACCTGACATACTTTAAAAATAAACATTATAATTTAAATTAAGATTGTTTTTTTCAAAAGAACCCCGAAGTGTTACAGACAGGAAGTTTGAGCAGTTGTAAGAAGGGCTTATATGAAATCGTGTCTAATATCTCTGTAGTTGTTACAAATAACACCTGGGTGAGCCTTCCCTTCAGAAAACCACGCTCCTCCCAAAGACACCCCAGGCCCCCGGCCGGATGTTCGGTGTGACTCAGAAGGGCAGGTCTGGCCCCCTCTCCCAGGAGTCCCGAGCCTCTGCTTCATGCCCCCAGTCACACTGTTTATTAAAAAATAATAGTATAGTAACAAAGAAGCAAGTTGGAAGTTTTAAATTTTTAATCCTGGCTGTTGGGAGCAAAGGCTGAAGCAATTTGACATGAATGTAAAAGGACTCAGGAGCAGCTGAAACTAGGTCAATCTGGAATCTCTGTTTTCTACTGGGCAAAAAAGGAAAAGGTGTGATGTTTGTTATTTTTTATCTTGTTGGGAGCAGAGGAAATCATCTCAGCATCCTGTTTTTTTTCTGGGAGATTTATCTAAGTCCCTCTCTTTGCCCCTGAGGGAGAGGTAATTTACATGTATTGATGGAGAGAAATGTGAGATTTATTAACAAAAGCTTCTGCTTGTGTTTCAGTGCAGCTTTGCCAGGAGACGTGCTGAAACAAAAATAAGCAGCTTCCAGATTAAGTAGGAAAAGTATTACGATAATGATTAGGGGCGGAAGATGCGAAGGTTGGTTATCCCACCAGAAATATCAGCTACATCTTCCATCTCCCCGGGCACCACCTCACCCCAGCCCATCTCTCACCAAGGGAGACTTTCTTTCTGAAACCATCTAAAGATCAGCCTTGGTGAGTCTAAACCTGTCTATTTTTCCAACAGAAATTCTCAGAGCGTCAGATGAGTTTACTTTGGTTGTGTGGCTCTGTGTCTTTTTCCTTTAGGAGGGTCACAGTTAAAGGCGTGATCTGGGAAGTGTTTTGAAAGCCTGGCACAGTGCAAAGGTCATGAAGGGAGCGGTCTTAAGAGCAGATGCCCATCAGGGAATCAAAGTCAACCTGGACCCAGGAGCATCTCAGTAAATAGACCCCGGCATGGTGTGCGAGAACCTTTGCCCAGTGGTGCAAGCCACATAAAGGGGCTTCCTGGGTGCGTGGCGGCGGCCTCTTGGTGTCACACCTGTGAGGCCAGGAGTGAGTCTGCAGAACACATCTGCTAACCTACTTTCCAAACCATGATGGCTTTATCATGGGGTATTTATTTCAAGCCTAACAGAAAAGTGTAGGAAATAATATAAAGAACAGCTGTAAAAGCACCAATTTTTACCAATTAAATTTACCAATTTTTGTCAGTTTTTATCATTTAGCCATATTTGCTTCACAGCTTTACAAACATAAATAAAACAGCACATATTCCGCCAAAGCACGCTATGTGATATTTCCCTAAGACCATTCCTCTCCTGCTTCCCCAGAGGCAACCATTATTCTGAATTTGGTATTTCTCATTCACCGGTGCATTTTATACCTTTATTACATATGTATGTTTGCATAAACAATCTGTAATTATTTTGTGTGTTTTTAAAACTTTGTGTCATCCTACTGTATGTATAGTTTTTGTATAAATTCTAATTTTATAGAAATTTACTTTTTTTAACTCAATATTATTTAGCTCAATATTAGCTCAATTTTTTTTTTAGCTTTATGCAGTTTTGGTTCATTCATTGTAACACTGCCCGTACAGTCTTCAACTGTAGATGTATCACCTTAGAGACGTCCATTTTTCCCTCCTGAAGAAGTTTACATATTTCCAATCTCACTATCACAAAGGCTGTCTAAAGTTTTGTCATTCCTTATCAAATTTTTGTCTGGTTTTGGTATCAGGGTGATGATGGCCTCACAGAATGTGTTGGCAAGAGTTCCTTCTTCTTCAACATTCTTGAAGAGTTTGTGTATGACTGGTGTTATTTCTTTCTTAAATATTGGTAGGACTGACCAGTGAAGACACTGCACTTTCCTTTGTGGGAAGGTTTTCAACTACAGATTCACTTTTATTAATATATATACATATTATATATAGAGAGAGAGAGAGAGACAGAGAGAGAGAGAGAGAGGTATTTAAGATGCCTACATTTCTTGAGTGAGCTTCGGTAGTTTGTGTCTTTCAAGGAATTGTCCATTTCACATAAATTCCAGAATTTATTGGCACACATGTTGACATACTCCCGCATCCTTTCATTACCTGTGGCCTGTGTAGGATGTCATCTCAACTGTGATGTCGTTGTGTTGTGCCTTCTCTCCTTTTTTCTCTGATCCAATCTGGCTAAAAGTTTACCGATTTTATTGATCAGCTCAAAGAACCAGGTTTTAGTTTCAGTGATTATTATTTTCCTGTTTTCTATTTCATTGAGTTCTGCTCTGATGGGGTGCAGGACATGCCACCCCAAATAAGGCACCCTGACATATTGAGTATCTTAATATGGCAGAAGCAGGAAGGTCACTCTGACCTTCCCCCTCCTCACCCTTCTTCCCTAAAAGCAGGAGATAAATTTCCCCTGTGAGAGGTGCCCTCCCTGTACCAGGAGTGGGGGGAACCTCTTTCCCACCGGAGCTGAGGAGTTTAAGGCCAAGAAGGCTGTATACAAACCGCATCAAACTCACCCTTACCTTCCCAGTACTTCTTCACAGTTTACTGCTCCAAGCCCAAAGCACTCTGGCTTGTCACTTCTTCACGAGTTTATTGTTTCTTTGTCTGGAAGGCGCAGACTTCCTGCTCTCGTCATTTCTCAGGGCCTTCACTCACATTCAATAAAATGTGCGTGCTTTTCTCCTGTTAATCTGTCTTTGTCAGTTCAATTTTCAGACCCAACCAGAGATCATAAGAGGGTTGAGGAAAACTTTCTCTTCCCCTACAGTTCTGATTGTTAATTTTTCCCATCTTCTGTTTACTTTAATTTGTTCTTCATTTCTTAGTTTATTAAAGTGAAAGCCAATCACTGATTTGAGATCTTTCTTTTTTAAAATATAAGTGTTTAGTGCAATATATTGCCCCCTGCTTCCTGCTTTAGTGACATCTCACATATTTTGATATGATGTCATCTGTATTCCATTCATAAGATTTTCTTTTTCCCCACTTTTGTTGAGATATAATTGACATACAACATTGTAATTGTCCAGGTGTACCACATAATGATTTGTTGTTTGTATGTGTTGCAAAAGGATTACCACAATAAGTCTAATTAACATCCATCACCACACAGTTACAAAGTTTGTGATGAGAAATTTAAGATTTACTTCTCTTACCGACTTTCAAATATGCAATACAATATTATTAACCATAGTCAACACACTGTACATTACATCCCCGGAAATTGTTTATTTTATTACTGGAAGTTCCTACCTTTGTCTACCTTTACCCATTTCACCCACCCTCTACCCCACACCTCTGGCAACCACAAATCTGTTCCCTGTTTCTGTGAGTTTGTTTTTTTCAGATTTCACATAGAAGTCAGATCGTACAGTATTTGTCTTTCCCCGTCTGACTTATTTCACGGAGCATAATGTCTTCAAGGTCCGTCCATGTTGTCACAAAGGCAGGATTTCCTTCTTTTTTATGGCTGACTGATATGCCATTTTTTGTATATACTACATTTTCTTTATCCACTCCACCATCAGTGGACACTTGGTTGTTTCCATATCTGGGCCAGTGTGGATAATGCTGCAGTGAACCTGGGGTGCATATATCTCTTCAGCCGTTGTAGCCTCAGACATCTCTTCTGTAGCTTCTCTCTCTCCCCTCCTTCGTGCGTTCTAGCTACACAAATCTTAGGTTGTTTGAAGTTGTCCCATTGCTCACTGACATTCTTCATTTTTAGAATTATTTTTCCTTTCTCTGTTTCATTTTGGACAGTTTCTATTGCTAATAGCTTCCATTTCACTTTTCTTCTGCAATGTCAAATCTTCTACTAATCCCATCCAGTGGATTTTTCAACTCACACATTACAGTTTTCATCTCTAGAAGTTTGATGTAGGTCATTTTTATTATGTCTTCCACGTCTCCACTTAGTTTTTTGTGCATGTGGAGTACAGTTTTAGTTACTGTTTTAATGCCCTTGTCTGCTAATGCCAACAGCTGTGTCAGTTCTGGGTCTGTTTATATTGACTGATTTTCACTTCATTATGGTTGCATTGTCCTGCTTCTTTACCTGCCTGGTTATCTTTGGTTGGATGCCAGACACCATGCATTTTACCTTGCTGGATGCTGGATATTTTTATATTCCTATAAATATTCTTGAATTTTGTTTTGAGACATAGTTTTGTTACTTGGAAACAGTATGATGCTTTCAGGTTTTGTTTTTAAAAACAGAACTGTGTTTTCACGGTTTTGTTTTTAAAAACAAAACCTGAAAGGATTTTGAAAATCCTTTTTCAAAATCACAAAACCTTTCTGTGTTTTCTACCCAATGCCCCTTTCTGGTCTGGCACCCCTCTAGGCTCTGTGCAGACACCAGCCACTCTTCCCTCTAATGCTTCCCCAAGATTCTTTCCCTGGTCTCACATAGTGTCCTTAGATGGATGTGCCGCTCATTACTCTGCTGAATACTCCAGGGGGACCCTTCACATATCTGGGGTTGTTTGTTGGTTCTTCTCTCTCTCTGATACTCTCTCCTTGAATCCCAGCTGCCTTTTTCTCCAGTACTCTCACCTCCAACCCTTCCACTCAAGGAATCCTCCACGGTCTCCCTGGGTCCCCTTCCTACACCGTGGCCTGGGAACTCTCACACAGTAAGCTGGGGCAAGTATAGGGCTCACATCATTTGTTCCTCAACTCTCAGGGTCACTGCTTCACTGCTTTATGGCCAGTTTTGAAAACTGTTCACTGTTTTCTAAATATTTTGTTTGTTTTTATTTTTGTTTTGATTGTTTCAGGCAGGACAGTAAATCTGCTCCCTCTCACCCCATTTTTTCTGGAATTGGATATCCTATAATTGGATTTTTTGGGGGTATATTGATTTTGTATCCAAAAACCTTGCTGAACTCTTTTAAAATCCTATTTTTAAAAAATTAAAGAATGAATAAATGGAAAATCCCATATTCATAGATTGGAAGAATTAATATTGTTAAAATGTCCATACTTCCCAAATTATCTACAGATTCAATGCAATTCCTATCCAGACTCCAATGACATGTTTTACAGAAGTGGAAAAAATAATCCCAAAATTTATATAGAACCACAAAAGACCCTGAATAGCCTCCCCCAGGGCTGCCACAGCTGGACCACCTTCACTGGTTTTCAGTCTCCTGTATTCCTGACCTGTGTAGACTTTGCTTGCTGTATACTTAAAAGAATGATTGATACATTTTATTCAGAATTTCTTGATATAAATATGTAGTAGGTTCAGCTTATTTTATCCACAATATTTTGGAAATGAAAGTTACTACTCAGATTTTTCAGTTATTTTTCTGTGTCTTTAAGGGTTACTGGATAAATTACCTTTCCTGGAGGACCGAATAGCCCAGTGGCCAGATGACCTAAATACTCTCATCTTCCTGAGATGAAGAGATGAAGGCCTGTCATGCTCCTTTTGGGGCGCATCCTGTAATTATAATTATATAGAGATATATAGAGATATAATTTGGTTATCTTATAATCATAGCAAATTAGTATACGTTCAGCTTTTACTCTTTGGTATGTACCATGTTGAAGCTTACATCCTTTATCATACTAATCTTCCTGACCTGATAAGGTAGCTATTGATATTCTCATTTTATAAAAGGAAAAAATGAGGCACACAATTTTGTTTTCCCAAGAATGCTCATATAATAAGCATCAGAGCTGGACTGGTAGCCCGGTCTGTGGAACCACAAAAACGTTGCTTAAATCTACTACACTAAGACAGACTCATTTGAAAGTATGAATGTGATTGGGGTTTGATCCACGTTCAACTAAAATTGGAAACCTACTCCGTAACAGATGTAAGTTATGCCGTATCTCGTGGAACCCTCACAAAGCCCCGTGAGATGGATGGATGACTGACATTCTATAGATGAGAAAGCAGAGCTCAGAGAGATTCACTGATTTGCCCACAGCCAGGTAGCTAATAAATTGCTCTTTCCACCATCCCACGTTCCAAGACTACTTTTTACTGAAAAAGAGACTCTCATGAGACGTGCAGACTGGACTTTGCTCTGGGGCACTCACCTCTGCATAGCATGGCATCATTTTACTACCCAAACTCAAGGTTCAGCTTCAGATATGGTAGGTGCTGTCACCCCCCCTACCCCCAAGTGCTGCCAAGTGAGGGGCGTTCCATGACAGTGCCTCAGTGTGAGATGTGATTCTGCATGTGTGTGTGATCTTCATTGTACACCCTCTCCCTGGCTTTAAGCAGTACAGAGACATTGCCTTGTCAACAAATCATTGTGAGGAAAACTCTCTATGGATTAAAAGGGTTGAAAGTCTCTGTCATCTGAGTCCTGGGATGCATTAAAGACCCAGAGGAGCAGCTGACATAGCCAGAGTCAACTTAGAAGTCTTACTTCCCTTTTTAAAATATATTTATTTTTCCTTGGTGTGGGTAGGAAATTAGTTAGAATTAAGGATAAGCACCTGGCTGCAATATTGGGTTGATTTTGGAATCATGGATTTTTCAGTCCAGGGAAAGTAAAGATTAAAATTGGACCTAATTCTTCTCTGGTCTGTCTGGAGACTTTTTTCTTTCATCCTAGAAACAATATTGGGAAATGAGCTCAACCAGATGCAGAGTTGATGGACACTATATGAAGAGAATTATGTCTGTTCTGGTTAGGAGGGATTAGTTATACCAAAGTCTGTTGGTTTGAAGAGGGAAATAAGGAATACTCTTTGCTCCTGACAGACCTCCTTACCCCAGAAATTCTCTTTCCAAACCACATAGCGTGTTTTGGCAGCACCTTCCTTTTTATCTAAAAGTGGCAGGCTTGACCTTTCTTCAGGGAATTTATAAGACATCTGCTTATCCATGAGACCGGAAACTCTGATGACATTTAAAAATCGTCTCTCTCTCCCCAGGAGCCTGACCATGAGGTTTGATTTTAAACTAGCTGGTGTGTATAAAACAGATGCTTCTTCTTGATTCCTTAAAAGTCCTTCTATTTGTTTATCTCCTTGAATCAGTGGAGTTTTTCTGTAGACAGGCATTTGGAGGAAGGATGGGAGAAAGCAAAAGGAAGTATTCCAGGTGAGAGTGAAGGCACCTGGCGTGTTATATGAGATCATCTGAGGTGATTGACAGTTGCCTCTGTGGCACCAGATACCCAGGTACGGGTCTCTTCCAGCAGCCATGCTTCCAGGTTGACCAGCCAGAGAAGAAGGACTTTCATCTTGAAAATTCAGGATGCCACTTGACTTCACACTGACGCCAATGGCAAGTGAATATATTCAGTAATAGCATTTCTAGAAACCCAGTCCAAGTGGTTAAAGACTGCTTCTTGTTCCCAGCTTTCATTCTAAGGGGAGTCTACCTCACATAGCTTGGGCCCTTTCCCTTTTGATGGTAGGAGCCATGGACCAAAGTTCAGTTGTTAACTTTTTCTGCAGAAAAATGATTTTACTTGGGAAGGTAAAGTAAGAAACGTGCACAGTGTACTAATCTGAGAGGTCATCAAATGACCATCACAGCGTCAGTCAATACAAAATGTCTGCTGAACATCAGCAAGATAGCAAAAGATAGATCACTCCAAAAGTTTTTTAAAGATTTCCCTTGGAGCAATTTTAGGCTCACAGCAAAACTGAGAGGAAATTACAGTGATTTCCCATATACCCCCTGCCCCACATAGGCATGGCCTCCACATTGTCAACATCCCCACTAAAGGGTACATTTACTATATTTAATGAGCCTACACTGACATGCCATCATCACCCAAAGCCCATGGCTTACATTAGGGTCCACTCTTAGTGTTGTACATTCTATGTGTTTGGACAAATATATAATGATATTTATCCATCATTATATTATACAGAATATTTTCACTGCGATAAAACCCTCTGTGCTCTGCCAATCATCCTTCCCACCTAACCCCAGGCAACCACTGATCTCCATAGTTTTGCCTTTTCCAGAATGTCATGTAGTTGGAACGTAGCCTTTTCAGGTTGGCTTCTTTCACTTAGTAATATGTATTTAAGGTTCCTCCATGTCTTTTCATGGCTTGATAGCTTATTTCTTTTTAGTGCTGAATAATATTCCATTGTCTGGATATATCAGTTTATTTATCCATTCACCTACCAAAGGATATCTTGATTGCCTCTGAGTTTTGGCAATGGTGACTAAAGCTACTACAAATATCCATGTGCAAGTTTTTGTGTGGACATAAGTTTTCAACTTTTGGGGATAAATACCAAGAAGTATGATTGCTAGATCATATGATAAGAGTATGTTTAGTTTCATAAGAAACAACCAAATTGTCTTCCAAAGTGGCTGCACAATTTTGCCTTCCTACCACGGTGATTGAGAGTTCCTGTTGCTTCACATCCTCACCAGCGTTTGGTGTCGTCAGTGTTCCGGAGTTTGGTCATTCTGACAGGTGTGTAGTGGTATCTCACTGTTGTTTTAATTTGCATTTCTCTGATGACATATGATGTGGAACATCTGTTCATATGTTTATTTGCCATCTGTATATCTTCTTCAGTGAGGTATTTGTTAAGATATTTGGCCCATTTTCTAATCGGGTTGTTTTTCTTATTTTTAGTTTTAAGAGTTCTTTGTATATTTTGAATATCAGTCCTTACCAGATGTGCCTTTTGCAAATATTTTCTCCCAGTTTGTGGCTTGTCTTTTCATTCTCTTCTCATTGCCTTTCACAGAGCAAAATCATTTAAACTTTAAAAATTTTAATGAAGTGCAGCTTGTCAAGTATTTAGCTCATAGATCATGCCTTTGGTGTTGTGTCTAAAAAATCATTGTCATACCCCAAAGTCATTGCCATATCCTAGAAGATAACATAGTTTTCCCTTATATTATCTTCAGGGAGTTTTATAGTTTTGTGTTTTGCTTTAGGTCTATGATTCATTTCGAGATAATTTTTGTAAAAGGTATAAGGTTTGTGGTGAGATTCATTTTTTTGCATGTGGATGTCCAGCTGTTCCAGCACCATTTGTTGAAAAAACTATGTTTGCCCCATTGTTTTGCCTTTGCTCCTATGTCAAAGATCAGCTTGACATATATGTATGTGGGTCTATTTCAGGGTCTCTTCTGTTCTATTAATATATTTTTCTATTCTTTTAGCATTATCACCCTGTCTTGATTACTGTAGTTTTATAAGAAGTCTTGAAATCGAGTAGTGTCAGTTCTCCAACTTTGTTTTTCTCCTTCAGTATTTTGTTGACTATTCTGGATCTTTTGCCTTTCCATATAAATTTTAGAATCAATTTGTGGATATCAACAAATATTGATAGCTTCCTAGGATTTTGATTGGGATTGCATTAAATCTAGAGATCAAGTTAGGAAGAACTGACATCTTGAACACATTGAGTCTTCCTTTCCATGATCATGGAATATATCTCTCCATTTAAGTAGTTCTTCTTTGATTTTTTTCATCAGTTTTGTAGTTTTCCTCGTACAGATTTTGTTCATATTTTGTTAGATTTATAGCTAAATACTTCATTTTTTGGGTGCTAATGTAAATGATATTGTGTTTTAAATTTCAAATTCAACTTGCTTATTTCTGGTACATAGAAAAGTGATTGACTTATATTTTATGCTTGTATCCTGCAATCTTACTATAGTTGCTTATTAGTTCCAAGAGTTTGATGATTCTTTTGGATTTTCTACATAGATGACCATTCCATCTGCAAACAAAGACAGTTTTATTTCTTCCTTTCCAATCTATATACCTTTTATTTCCTTTTCTTATCTAATTGCATTAGCAAAGACTTCCAGTACTATGTTGAAAAGGAGGCTTCAATTTGTTTTTCCACTCAACAGCTGATGGACATTTCAGTCATTTCCAGTTTTTGCCTGTTATGACTAAAGCTGCTTTATTCAGAACATACAGCACTGTGTGCACATATGTTCTCATTTTCCATGGGTAGGTGCCAAGGCATGGAATACTGGGTTGCAGGAAGAGCTGTCTAATGGTATGAGACACTGACAAGCTGCTTTCCAGTGTGGGTTTCCGATAGGCAGCATGTTGGTGGCCTTGCTCTTTTGAATCTCATCTGATAGTCTCTGCCTTTTAATCAGAACATTTAGGCCATTTATGTTTTGCATGATTATGAATGTGGAGGGTTTACATCTACCCTCTTCCTAATGCTTTTTACTTGCCCTGTTTGTCCTTTGTTTCTTTTTCCTCTTTTTTTGCCTTTCTTGGAGTATTTTTTATCATTCCATTTATTTCACCTGTCAGTCGACCAGTTACCCTTTTGGAGAGTTTTTAGTGACTGTGCAGTGCAGTGGCTTTCACTTTCACCTCTTGTTCAGATGCAGCAGACCTGGGACCTGGGGCCTTGCAGGGTTTCCTGCCACGTGGTAGCTTGCAGCTTCTGCTTCATGTGGGGAAGATGTGCAGGACTGGCAGGGTTTCTGCCTGTGTGGTTGTCGAGGGCATTCCATTCCTTCTTGTGAGCACCTGCTGGCTGGCACAGGCCTGGGGGGAGAGCAAGAGAAAGCCGTCCTTGTGCCCAAGCCAGGTCCCCAGCATATTTTTTCTTTTGGAATCCATAAAACCCTCAGCTGCATTCTTTTTATCTGATGTTAGGGTCACAGAGCTTTAGTCCAGAATCATCTGAGATTTAGTTTGCTTCATTTTGTTTGGTGCAAGAAGCAAGGAGCAGATGGTTTAATGTTAACAGATGGAGAAGAAACCAGAATGAATCAGTTATTTCTTTATTTTCCACTTCCTTCATATAAAAATGGTGTTCATATTTTTATGAACACAGCCCTACCTGTGGGAAATGAAATCCCAAATAGTCAGAAAATAATACAATACCTGCTTTCTGTAACAGAGGATAAGCTGTCTGACTCAGATGATCTAAAAGATCTTGGAAATGAGATTGTGAAGTTCTTGGAGGGAATCTTTGTGGAATCTTGAAAAATGAGAGATACCAGGAGAAAAGTGATAGACAGATGGCTCAGCTTTCATAACGGGGATGAGGGTCATCTTGGAGACTACAGATAAGGGAACTCACTGTCTTTTGGTAGACGGTTTTAGTCTAGATGTTCGGGGACTGCCTAGGAAAGAAAGTAACAAGCATTGGCTCACTTAAAAGAAGACGCCAAAGTTGCGCCTCATCCTGAGTATAATGTCTTACTAGGTGGGGGAAGCCGCCTGCATTAACTTCGGTCAGGCATTGATCTCCATTAAGGATTAGGGGAAGAAAAAGAAGGTCAGAAATAATATACTTAGGTGAATTCATAGCTGGCCTGATGGAGTTTCAACGCCAACTGAGAAGAACTGTGGTCTGCCCTGGGGCTTTGTCCTTGCATCTATTCAGCTCAAAATTGATTATCAATCATCTGAATAATGATGTTGATCACTGTGGCTGTGAAGAGCCCTGTGCCTACAATAAGAAAAATGAGGTTAAATATCTACACAGATAAGTAAGGATAACGGTGTGGGATGCGATACAGTTTTTTCTTTTTAACCTGTTCTTGGTGGGGCTGATGAGAAGAGCCATCTCACACAGGTCTGCCCATCACTGTTGGCAACTGAACCCTTCACTTTCTCCCAGAGCCCTGCTGGGTTTGGAGAGATGCACAGCGCTATGGGGTGAGGATGGTGCCAGAAGCAGAGAAAAAATGGAAAATTAAACTATAAAATAAAATCTGAACTTGATGAAATACAAAACCTTCCCACTTGTGAACTATTTGTGAAACCAGGATGAGAGACACACAACATCCTGCATTGAATCTTTGTGCTTAGAAAAAGCGGAGAGCTGAAAAGGCCTCCTAAGGGCTGCAGAACTCTCCCCAGCCTTACCCCACCTTGGAAGAGGCTGCAAACAGCTCTAGGTTTCAAGCCCGAATGAGGCCAGACAGGGCTTCTTCGTGCCCCTCCTGGAGAGAGTAATGGACGCTGAGCCCCACGAGCCCATGAGGGCCTCCACGTCTCCATTTCCTCCGGTTCCTTCTCACTCACGGGTAAGTGCTTTTGGCAATTTATGCAAAGAAGTAGACCTGTCGTTAAAAATATTTTGAAACATCATAGCACTGTCCACCCACCGCCCACTGTGTGCAGGCAACATTTTAATTTTTCAAAGTTTTCTTAAGAGTGTACAAATCTTTCTTGAAAATTCTCCCACTAGTCTTGCTCTAAGCTCCTATTGACACAGACACAGCTGAACAGAAGCCTCATTTTACATCTGAAGCGCAACGTTTGAATGAGTAGAATCTGGGACTTGTCTAACCAGTCTGTACGTCAACAGGTAAACATCAATCAAGAGAAACTACAGTGGGTTTCCAAGCCACAGAGGCAAAGCTGAGCTAAAGACTTTCAAACAACCCCTTAAACAAATAGCAGACTTGGGGATTGCCATGCCACTCACTCAGAGAGCCAGGTAGAAGGCGGGAGCCCTGCTCTTGTGAAGATTTTTGATCAGATTCATCCAACATTGAAATACTCGAGAAATGTTTTAGCACACTGAAAACAACAATGAAGGCAAGCAGAGGCAAAGTGGGTGGGCCAGTTCCGTCCTACGGATCTGTGACTCTTCTGTCCCAAAGCAGCTGGAGAGAATCCATTCCCGCTCCTTCTCAACTCTTCTTGTAAATGCCTTCTTTCAGCTGCGGGGGAATTTGATATCAAGTACCTGAAGGGTTAGTACTTTCACGGACTTATTCACTGTTTGCACACGGGGAAGAGAGCACATTTTCAGAACACCCACTCTCTTCTTTGTCATTTCTCCACGTTACTCCCAAGGCAACAAGTGATCGCAGGAAATGAATGAGGCCAGCACATCTTTTCTTGATGTACATTGAGCGGGACTCTGCTGCCTCCTGGGCAGATTTACTTTTTACAAAATCATTTTGACAACCTTGCTTGTTGACCTCAAGAAACTCAGAGTAAATGCGTTGGCTTGCCTTTGGGACACAGGATGGGCATTGTTTAAGGATCTGCCGCTGTCTCATTCCAGATCAGAATGTTTTCCTTTTATAGCATTTTAACAACTCTTCCCAGAAAACATCAGCATTACACGATGTCACGTTGTATTTAATTACACAATGTCAGCCTCCCTTAAAAGAATGTTGGAAAGATTATATTTTAAAATAGTAAGCATGGGAAAATGACTGGTTTGAGACATTTAACAGTTATAAATATTCCTGCAACATAACTTAGTCAATAAATATGTGTTGAGGGCCTGTGATATGTAACACAGTCGTAACCTTGGAAAAATTCGAATTTACGGCATCCCTGTCTCCCACGAGACACCTAACATAGCTCGGTATTTAAAAGCTACTCATCCAGGGCGAAGCTGCATTCCGACACCAGATGTTCACGGCGCCGCGTGCAAGCCCTGGGCTCGGACTGTGTGGGCACACGCGGCTCTCTGCACGGCGGTGCTTCCTGGAGCTCACACCCTGCGTGGGATCCTCGGCAGATGTCAGAGTGCCCGGCCGACTGCACTGTGTTGTATGTGTTTAATGACAGTCTGAGAACCCCAGGGTGGAAGGAATCACAAAGCATATTCTGGTCACTGCTAACGCGTGCTGGAATCCTTGTGATCCGATAGGAATTCGTGCCTGCCGCAGTGTGATTTACCCTGAGATTTCATGAAGAGGCGTAAGGGGACGGGGAGGCGTGTGTCTCGCGGTGCAGACAGCTTTCCTTTGTGCCGTCTGATGAGGGTCACGGAGTCTCCACAACACGCTGGGTGAGGCCGGGAAGGGGCAGCCAGGGAAACAAGGCCCTCCACTCGTTTCAGGGGCTCGTCGTCTGCTTGGGAAGGTGAGACATAATCAAGAACCAGTTACGTGACCTGAAGACAGTGTGGGATTCAGTGTCCACGTGGAGCGTTACAGGCAATACATTTATCAGGAGGTGGAGAATTCTACTTATTAGACATTATCCGTGCGGATTTCTCATTTGGGGATAGATGGACAATTCCCAGGAAGCCCCCCACTCCCCGTGGAGGGAGGGGACCCCCAGGGGATGGGGGGAAGGTTCTCCCGGGGTCTGGGGCAAGTGTTTCCAGCCTCTCCAGACTGGGAAGGCTCGGGATGGGGGGGCAGGGAAGGAGGAAGGGGAGCCTGCCTGGGCGGTAAGCGGGGTCTCAGGGAGGACCAGAGACTGAGTTTAGGGAGGAGGAGAGCTGGAGGCTTCAGGATGAAAGGCGACCGGCCAAGGCAGGGAATTTCTCAGAAGGGCTGCGGCTGTGAATTGGGATTCCTTTCATGCTCTCTGAGAGCCAATAGTAAAGAAAGGACCAAGTGTTAATTTGGATGTTGGGCCATGTTTCAGAATGCCTCGCTGTTCTGAAGTAAGGCTTGGTTGGCCTCGAGGGTGCAAAATCTGCAGAGTCGGAAGTAGGGGAGCAAAGGCGGGGAGCCGCGCGGGAGTGGGGGGCTGGCCTCGCCGGAGGCAGCACAGTGGTGAGGGCGGGGAAGTAAGGATGGTCTCCGAGGTCAAGTCAGATTCTAGAAATTCTTGAATACCTGGTCGGGTAGTTGTTTTCTAACCAGCAGGTGCTAAGGAGGCATCTAGAAGGTCACAGAGGTGAGGGGATCTGGTGGAAGTGGAGGGGCTTGGAGCAAGGCCATCAGTTCCAGAGCCTCGGCCCAGGATGGTTCTAGGAACCTGGGTTAGCGAGGCGGCCGCGACAGAGGAGAACAGGGAGTGAGCAGAGAACAGGGAGGAAGACTTGACAGAACCCAGGGACACACAGAGGGGCCGGAGGAGCGTCACAAAAGAGAGCATTTGCTAAGCATCTACGACTGTGCACGTGGCACGTGCAGGCTCGTGATAAATACTTGAGTCGTCCTCACACTCACACTACAAACGTGGCAGCGTCCGTGCCTTTTGCGGTTGAGGGAACTGAAATCCGGAGAAGTTGGGAACCTGCCAGCGTTCACAGAGCTGATAAGCAGAGGGGCCGAGGCCGCTTTGACACTTGGGCTTGTAACTGCTCACGACACGTCCCCAGAGCAGATTCCGTGGACCAGGCTCCAGGGGAGGCGAGCAGAGGTCGAGGGAGGAAAGGGGACCTGGATTACTTTCTGACCGTGTTGGCTTTGAAGTGTAGGCAAAATTTGTTCCGGGCACCGCGGGCTGGGTACCATTTCAGAAATGGAGGTGGAATGGGGGTCGTGCTTGGGGGTGAGGGATGCGGGTCGTCTGGGGGAGGAGCTATGGGTCAGACTTGTTTTCTGCACCTGACCTTTGCTCCCGTGTTGGCCCACGGGCCCCTAACCAGGGGCGGTGTGACCTTGTGCTGCTTACAGGGTCGCAGAGGCCTCCTCCTCCCTGGGGGTCTAGAGCTGGTTCTCAGACTGTGCTCCTCAAACCCGTGCCGTGGAACCCTCAGGGCTGCCATGGGCGTGGGCGAGGGCCAGCTTCCTGCTTCCCTTCTCCCTCCCCTTGACCCACGCCTCCAAGCACCACTTTCAAAGTGCTTTTGTGAGTTTTATTGATTTATATTTGGGGAAAGGTCTCATCTGAACATAGGTCTCTGTGACCATGTCTCTCTAAATTTCAAATGAACTTTCCAGATGTTTACAGGGACACTTCCCACTGTGACGTAATGTGATTCTGGCACCGCGTACCCGAGGGCTGGTGGGAGGAGAGGATTCAGGCCCCCTCAGAGGCCCAGGAATATATGTCCTGTTGTTTCTTCATCAGCCCTAACTCAGAAAGCCAGCAGCTGCTGAGCTGTGAGGTGACCTGGGAAGGAGGATTCCGTGTGCATGTGGAAGCTTTTCCCGTTTCTTCTGTGCCAGAGACGGGCTGCATCTGCTCTTGGGGCGTCCCTAGGACAGGATGGGGTGCTATGAGCACACCTGGCCGAGTCAGGCCCCCACCACTGCTGTCCTGGTGGCCGAGCGGAGCACACGGGAGGCCCGCATTCACCTCCAGACTGTGACTGTGGAGGTCATCCAGGAGCCCCGGAACGGAGCCCCAGAGCTCAGCCTTCAGCTACCTGCCAGCGGGGTGTCCGACAGCCCTGGAGTTGCCCGTCAGACATGGCATCTCGCAGACAGATAACGGCTGGAGAAACATTTGCTTGAGAAACGGCTTGAGACAGATAGCGGCTTGAGAAACATTTGCCTCTGATGTC
Source organism: Balaenoptera ricei (assembly GCF_028023285.1). Lineage (NCBI taxonomy): Eukaryota > Metazoa > Chordata > Mammalia > Artiodactyla > Balaenopteridae > Balaenoptera > Balaenoptera ricei. Next base: position 2,118,282 of record NC_082650.1, read on the forward strand.
CGAGTTACAGGCGCATTTGAATAGACCCACAGTTATTCCTGGCCCTTCCCACTGGGCCACCACGTCTTGATTCACTGTCTCCCATGCACAGAAACTTGTGGGGGGGGCCCGATGACAATAGGATGTGAGTATGTCAGGTCTGGGGGACGAGGCGAGCCAGGCAGGCCGGCACGGGGCTGTCAGAAGACACCGTAGGTGCCAGAGAGCCCTTCCCTGGAGGAAGGCAGCACAGCCTTTAATTTGTTCTGGGAAGTTGCAAGTTGGAAGTAATAACTTTGCAGAGACAGTTTGTTACAAAGTACTTTCATATCTTCCATCTCATTTAACCTGCCTGGTAGATATTATCATTCCCATTTTACAGATGAGCAAACTGAGAATCGGGGTGAGTAGCCTTACTCCAAATCCTCCAGCTGAGCCAGGGCTGTGGGGAAATTAACACTGGGAGACTGTATTAGTGAGGGTTCCCCAGAGAAACTGTGTGTGTGGAGAGAGAGAGGTTTACTGTAAGGGGCTGGCTCACAGGGCTCTGGGGCTGGCAAGTCCGAAACATGCAGGACAGGCTGCCGGCCTGCAGACCCAGGAAGAGTAGGTGTCCCAGGTTGAGTCTGAAGGCGTCCGGAGGAGAATTCCGTCTTTTGAGTCCTTTTTCTCTTAAGCCCTTCAACTGTTTGGACGAGGCCCACTACAGTATGGCCGGTCATCTGCATTATTCAGAGTCTATGGACTTAACTGTTAATCACACTTTAAAAATACATTCACGTGACATATAGACTGGTGTCTGACCAAACACTGGGTACCATGGTCTACCCAAGTGGACACATAAAATTAACCATCAAAGAGTCTCTAAGGGAATGAAAACAAACCATTGAGAAAAACAGATGCCCAGATACTGATAGCTCTGAGGTTGGCCCTCAGTAGAAAGCACTTCAGAGCACAGGACTCCAGCAGATGACATTAAAACAGTTTATTTACAGCAATGGTGCCGTGTCCTTTTGGAAAAGCTGTGAGGGTGAGTGATCCTGCGTAAGGAGTTGCGGTGCCCTCTGGACAAGCTGTCACCGTCCCCTGGGTCTCCCCTCCTCCAACGCCCTTGCTCTGCCTTTCCGTGTAGCTCCTGCAGCTGGTTGGCCTGGGGGCCCTGTAACTGTGCTGAGTACGGGGTGGGCAGGTGGGGGAAGAGAAGGATGGGGGAGACTGTCCTGATGACACGTGACGATGGAAGCTGTAGCTTATTTCATAGAGAGAAGAGTATTCTTTTATTTACTCGTTGGATTATTTATTCACTCATTCATTTATTCAACAGCTATAACATCTACCATGGCCCAGGCACCAGGATCCAAATATTACCAGTAAATGAGGACTCCTGAAAGGATATTTTAAAATCAACTAGAAGCTAATTGGCAAGGGGTTCCTGGGTCGGGGCAGGAAGTCGGAAGGTTACAGGGGCGTGTACGGTGACAGACACTTCCCTATGACGGGAAGGGGTCAGAAAGGAGCTGCAGAGCTGTGGAGCGGGGAGAAAGCCTGTGATTCAGGCCCGGGGTCTGGAGGCGCAGCAGGCCGGGAAGGGAGCCACTCTGAGATTGCAACGGGCAAGAAGGGTCCCTGAATCCAGCCGGGTGGCCTGAGCGGAGGGACTGGGTCTCCCCAGGTCCAGCACCGGCTTACATGTGGCTTACATGTGGCTCGACTCACCGCAGGATGAACTCTGAAACTCTGCTGCTAGGTGTCCTGTTAGATCCCTGAGATGGCCATTGCCAAGTGCTATAAACTGCGCGGTTTCAAACAACAGACATGGATTCTTTCCCAGTCTTGGAGGCCGGATGTCTGGCATCAAGTTGTGGGCGGGTCCGAGCTCCCTCTGGAGGCTCCAGGGAGGACACGTCCTGCTTCCTGTACCTGGCGGGCCCGTCCATCCTCGGGGCTCCCCGCCTGCAGACGCATGGCTCCTGTCGCTGCCCTGTCCTCACGTGGCCTCTCCGTGTGTGTGTGTGTGTGTGTGTGTGTGTGTGTGTGTGTGTGTGTCTCCTCTTCTTATAAGAACACTCCTGTTGGGTTAGAGGCCCCTCTTGCTCCTGTATGACCTCACTTTAACTTAACCAGTTACATCTGGAGTGACCCTAATTCCAAATGAGGCCACAGGCTGAGGTCCCGGGAAGGGCATGAATTTGGGGGGACAGTATTTGACTGGCATCTGTGTCTGTGGCTTCGCTAAGGTTTGTGAACATGCTAGAAGATTAAGTTCTGCTTTATGTGCTGAGAAATGACTACGTGTGTTGAGGGGGACAGAAAGGCGGGCTCATGGTCCCAGAGGAGCAGTGCCCCTGCCCCGCCGACCCGCTGGGCTGAGGGCCCAGGACTGAGCGCCGGGGGACACAGGCTGCCTCCGTCCAGCTCCTCTCAGGGACTCACCTTCAGGACGGAGGAACAAGCAGAGGTTGTGTTTTCATAAAAACACCTGGAAATGTAAGACTTTTGACTCTTAGTTTCCAACCCAACATCCAGAGGCTTGACCACAATTTTCACTTTTTACACAGAAGATTGGCACGGTCAGGGGAGAGGGAGAAGTGGTGAAAAGAAGGGGGTTCAGGGCCATCATGTGCCTCAGGGCCTGGGACGTGCAAACAGAGGCTGCAGTCAGTGCCCCACTGTCCCTCCTCGCTCCCCACACCCGGGGCTGTTCTGAGGCCAGATGCTGTGCACCGTGAAGTGAGTCTGAACTCACTCACACGTTATCCTCCAGGCTGGGGATGCTCCTCTCTGTTTACTTACACCCTCGTGCCCTCCAGGGCACGCTTTCATCTAGGAGGGATGACTCAGAGACTCAGAGATTATTTTGCAGCTGGTCAGAAGGGCTGTCTCCGCCGCTGCCTCACGCTCAACATCTGGGGTTAGCTGTGGGCTCTGGTCTCTTCAGAAATGAACTGCCCGACCTTTGGTTTTCCTCCTGTTATGGTAACTAATCACTGTGACCTGAATTCTGTCACCAGCTGTATGGTTCTGTAGGAAATGGGCATTGCGTTTTCCTTATAACTTGGAGCCCCTCCTTCTGACCTACAGATTAGAAGGTTAATTGAGATTTCTGTGTTTACATTCTAATCTCCATGTATAATGCGTGCTAAATCTTTATCTCTTTTAGCTGGGCAGTGCTTAATTACTTTTCCAAAGGTAAAGCCTGATGTGTTCAGAATGAATTACAGGGCAAGACTGTCTCTGATAAACCCACCATGGCAGAAAACAAGGATGATTTATGTGGGGTGGAATTACAAAGACAACCCAGGCAAATGAGTCTTGAATTCCAGCTTTGTCAGAACTGATTGTTTTTGTCTTTCTCAAGTATTTTATGAATCATTTCTCATTGATTTTCGTTTCATTTTTGTGCGTGCCACTTATGAAATCACAAGAATTTTTTAAAATAAGTTGTTTAGATGCAAATGGATTTTTTCCAAAAATTAAATAATTGGTAGGAAAAAAAGCAGATGTGCACTGTTTACATATTTGGAGGAAAAGTTCTTTCTCCTATTACTTCCTTTTTGCCAGCTCTGAGCAATGGGCTCTCTGGGGGGCAGTGGGGAGCAGGGAAGCGGAGTGGTTAGGAATATAGGCTTTGGAGTTGGTCTAATCTCTGCTCAAGTCCCAGAACTGACATCGACCAGATAATGACTGTGGTCTAGTTGTGAACTCTCTGAGGCTTTATTACTGTATCTATTGATATAAAAGGCCACTTGAAGGTAGATGGTCTTTGTGAAATCCAAATGACATATTACATGTAAAGCACTGCACATCGTGCCTGGCATCAGCAGGTGCTCATGCCCTAATCGGGTGCTGGTGGTGGTGGTGGTGGTGATGGTGATGATGGTGATGGTGATGGTGATGATGGTGGTGATGGTGGTGGTGGTGATGGTGATGATGGTGGTGGTGGTGGTGGTGCTGGTGATAGTGATGGTGGTGGTGGTGGTGATGGTGATGGTGGTGATGGTGGTGGTGATGGTGATGGTGGTGATGGTGGTGATGATGGTGATGGTGGTGGTGATGATGGTGATGGTGCTGGTGATGATGGTGATGGTGCTGGTGATGATGGTGGTGGTGGTGATGGTGGTGATGATGGTGATGGTGCTGGTGATGATGGTGGTGGTGGTGCTGGTGGTGATGGTGATGATGGTGATGGTGATGATGATGGTGGTGGTGGTGATGATGATGGTGGTGGTGGTGGTGCTGGTGATGATGGTGATGATGATGGTGGTGGTGGTGGTGCTGGTGATAGTGATGATGGTGGTGGTGGTGATGGTGATGATGGTGATGGTGATGATGATGGTGGTGGTGGTGGTGATGGTGATAGTGATGGTGGTGGTGGTGGTGATGGTGATGGCGGTGGTGATGATGGTGGTGATGGTGATGGTGATGATGGTGGTGCTGATGGTGATGGTGATGGTGATGATGGTGAAAATGGTGATGATGGTGATGGTGATGATGGTGAAAATGGTGATGGTGATGGTGGTGGTGATGATGGTGATGGTGGTGATGGTGATGGTGATGATGATGATGATGGTGATGTTGGTGATGGTGATGGTGATGATGGTGAAAATGGTGATGATGGTGATGGTGATGATGGTGATGATGGTGAAAATGGTGATGGTGATGGTGGTGGTGATGATGGTGATGGTGATGATGGTGGTGATGATGATGGTGGTGATGATGGTGATGATGGTGATGATGGTGAAAATGGTGATGGTGATGATGGTGATGGTGATGACACATTTAGCACCAGTACAAGACTTTGAATTAGGTCATCTGCTGCCATTTTTATTTCCACTGTTTCATCAGCATAAATTTTTATCTTTCCAACTAGTGATTTAAGGATAGATCACCTTTTACAGTATATTTTTATGCTTCCCACTGTATACAGCATACTTCTTACATACAGTATTTGCTATTTGTTAAAGATTTCAGCACTCCCACTTTAATCCTATTTCATTGCAGCCCTTGTTTTTCCACATTTTTCTAGATCCTCCCATGCTGAAATCTCTAAAGATAACCCCGAGCTTGGGCCACTTTCTGGGTATCAATACATATTGGAGGAGGTGGAAGAGGAGAGTTCCTTTTGAGGAATGCATGCCCGGTGTTTGACTCACAGTTTTCTGAAGCTGACCCTCTCCTGCCAAATGGTTAAAGAGTTTAGATGCCTTCAGTGTCTATGAAGCCCTGTCTGAGTGCGTCCTTCTCATGGTCAGTTGATGGAAGCCCTTTGAAGGCCATCTGTATCACTGTGATGTTTGCATGGTCCATCCTGAAAGTACCTCCTTCCTGAGCCCACGGCAGCCGGCTCCCCCTTCTTGATGCCTCCGTGCCTTTGTCCCCATGCCCCATCCCCGCCATCCGCCCACCATGTCCTGTGTCCTTTGCAGAAGCCTGAGCAGGGCTCTGATGTTCAGAGGCAGCTCAGCTGCCAGGGACACGGTGCTTCATTGACCACATCTTGGGGGAAAACATTTTTCTTTTTAAAGAAAAAATGATTTATCAATAGTATTAAAACATTTCTCAGGGAAATTAAAGAAGATCTAAACAAACAGAAAGACTTTCCATGTTCATGGGTTGGAGTACTCAATATTATTAAGATGTAAATTCTCCCAAAATTGATCTATAAATATAATGCAATCTCCATAAAAATTTCAGCAGACTTTTTAAAAAAATTTACAAGATGATCCTAAATTTATATGGCACTACAAAAGACCTAGAATAACCAAAATAATGTTGGAAAAAAGAACAAAGCTGAAGGACTTTTATTTCCCAATATCAAAACTTACCATAGAGCTATAGTTATCAAGACAGTGCGGTACTGCCAAAAGGACAGAGACTTGGATTGATGGGACACAACTAAGAACTGAGAAATAAATAAATCCTTATATTTATGGTCAAATTATTTTTGACAAAAGTGCCAAGGCAATTCATTGAGGAAAGGAGAGTCTTTTTAACAAATGATGCTGAGACAAATAAATACCACATGGAAAAAGATGGATGTAGAGCCCATACCTCATAACACAAAATTTAACACAAAATGGGTCTTAAATGTAAGAGCTAAAACAATAAAGATTTTAGAAGATAACACAGGATAAAGTCTTGCAGATACTGGTTTAGGCAATGGGTTCTTAGATACACCAAAAGCATGATATTATACATAAAAGGAAAAATATTGGTACATTGAACTTCATCAAAATTCAACCGCTTTGTACTGCAAAAGACACCATTAAGAAACTGAAAAGACATACAACAAGCTGGGAAAGAATATTTGCGAAACACATATCTGATAAAGGAGTTGATCCAGAATATACAAATAACTCTTACACTTCATTAAGAACAACCCAATTAAATGGGCATAAGATTTGAATAGATATTTACCAAAGAAATACAGGAATGGCCAATCTGCACATGAAAAGATAGACACCATCATTACTCCCAAGAGAAATGCAGATCAAAACTTCAGTGAGATAGTCTTTCACAAACCACCAGAATGGCTTAAAAAAAAAAAAAGGCAAGAACAAATGTTGCTGAAGATGTGGAGAAACAGCAATTCTCACGCATTGAAGGTGGGAATGTAAATGATGCAGCCACTTTGGAAAACAGTTTGGCAGTTTCTTGAAAACTTAAACATAAATTTACTACATGACTGAGTAGGTATCAACCCAAGAGAAATGAAAACATCAACATTATCCGTCAAGAGTGATGGATACACAAAATGTGGTATATTCATACAATGAAATATTATTCAGCAATAACAAGGAGTGAATTACTGATACATGTTATGACATGCAAAACCCTCAAACATTCGGCCAAGTGAAAGAAGCCAGACACAAGATACTGCAGAGTGCAGGTTCTATTTAGATGAATTGTCAGGAAAAGGCAGAAGAGATGGATGGGGATTAACTACAAACGGGCATGAGGGATCTCACTGGGTAATAAAAATGTTCCATAACTAATTTATGGCAACAGTTGCATAACTTAGTAAAGTGACTCAAAAATAATTGAATTATGTACTTGAAATAAGTGAATTATATGATACGTAAAACATGCCTTAATAAAATTATTTTTAAATCTATTTTTAAAAAAAGACTAAAGGATGCATGTGGTCACAGTTATTATTTTTCCCACCAAAAAGTGCAACCTAGGATCTGATAAACAATTTCCTCCTTATTTGTGAATATATCATGTGACATATTATTCACCCTTAAAAATAAAAATAGGAAAAAAAAAAGAAGAAGCCTTCCATGCCAGGTAAGCCCCCAGTAATATCGGGGACTGCGGGTGCCTTTGGCTGCTGGTCAGGGGCCCTCAGGCTGTCAGACAGGAGGTGGGTGTCGGCTGCTCCTTGGCCCTATTTTGCCCCCCGGGAAAAACAGGGCAGGCGCACGGGGACCCCACCTTCCCAGCAACTTCCTTTGCTGTGAACTTTGGAGCCTGGGGGCCTCCGAGGTGGGAAGTGAGTCTTCCTGTGGGAGGGGCCTCCTAGGAAATCAAAGTGCCTCCCGCTGGTGGGCGGAGACCCCACTGGGCCTGCAGTTCCCTCCCCTGTGGGTTGTGACCCAGTGGCTCTATCACATTACAAAGACCTAAAAAAGGAGGTAAGAACGCGTTTCCCTGTAGTTAGGGTGGCGTTAAGGAAATCACTGGATCCTTTGGGATGGGTTAGAACAACAGCATTTCCAGTTTCCTGGGGGAGTGCGTAAGGATGGAGACCAGTGACTCGGGCGTCTCTCCTACCACATTTGGTAAAAATCAGATCACAAGGCTCCGGGCAGTTGTTTTCCTCTGTTAATCATCAGACCAAAGCGGCACTGGGTTTCTTTGCCAGGCCGGGGTGTGGAGGCCCTGACCCGCGCCGAGCTCCTCCCAGCGAGCAGGGCCCCTCCGCCCCGTCCTCCCCTGCCCTGTGCGCGCAGCCTCTTCAGGAAGGCGAGCTCTGGGGGGCGGACTCCCCCCTCGCTTTGTCATGGGGGCGGGGCCGTCTCGGCAGGTGGTCGCCGCGGCCGCCGGGTGACTCCTTCTGGCCCCGCCTCCTGCCAGGCCCCGCCCCACCGCGGACACCGGGCCCCCGAGAGGCCGCCAGCGCCGGCCAGCGGCGACCAGGAGCCCAGCCCACCTCACACCCCACATCGCAGCCAGGCCAGCGAGGCCTGAGGGCCAGGATGCGGGCCGGCAGGACCCCGACGGCCGGCACGCGCCCCGAGCGAGAGGCCACGGTGAGAATCAGGGAACATTTTTCTCCCAGGCTGATGAAATCTCTGCTCAGTTCCGGGCTGAGACCAGGCAGCCCTTATCTCGCGGGCGAGGCTTCCTCTCTCTGTTGGTGGGGAATTCGCCTCTGCAGATGGGGGAGGGGATCTCAGCGGGACTGTGACACACAAACCAACCTAAAGCGCCGGGCTCCCAGCAGCCTTGTGGGCCCGAGGATGCCTGATGGGCCCAGGCTGTCTCCCCAGCCCCCCTCTGCAGGGCAGGAGCCCGGACCGAAGCCCACCGCGGCCCAAGAACGGGCAGGGCTGCCCTTCCTGCCACTACTGGACGGGGGGGCCCTGCTGAGTGACGTCCAGCTAACGCAGGCATCGTGCAGGGCTCTCTCCGTCGCCGTGGGAGCCACTCAGGCTGCTTGACAGAGAGAGTCTTAAGAAAGCTCACGAAGCCAGGGAAACCCATGGTCATACGGGACCACGTGCCAGACGTCCAGCCACCTTGCCATTGTGGGGTGGGTGACATGATGCCTTCATTGCCCCGCGTGCCCCGGAGACCTGTGTTACCCTTCAGCCTCAGAGCTGACTGCTCTGGGTCTTCACCAGGCCTGGCTCCAGCAGCTGTGTCCTGGCTGTTCTAGAGCTTTCTGAAGGTCCTTCACTGGCTCTGGGCTCAATGAAGGCAGCGCTGTGCTTGTCCAGCCTCTCACGTCCCCAGTGACCTGCCCTGCTCCAGCACTCTGTGCCCTGGTGACGATGGGGCCCCAGAGGAAGCCCGCAACCCGGAAAAGCAGCCTTTCTCAGGAAGAACAATGCCAGGACCCGGGCAGGTGGAGGGTGGGGAGGGCCCTGCACCCAGTGTGCTGAGGCAGGCAGCCCTGGGCTCTGCGGCTTTCCTGTAGGACCCGACCCCCGATCCCTGCTCTCGAAACCCAAGCCCCAGGGAGCCGCTGACTGGCAGGGGCCCCTGGGGGGCAGCGGCTCCCGCTGAGACGCAGACGCCCCTCACCCCAGCCCCCATGTTCTCATTTCTTGCTGGTGGTCCTGACTGAAGGACGAGGCGGCAGCCCGGGGGGCGGGGGAGGCCTGGACTGACAGGGGGCCTGGGGGAGTGTCCTCGGGAAGGACCGTTCGAGGGGCACCGTGATGCTTGCTGTGTCCCCCCCAGGCGTGTCTACCCTGATTTCCTGGTCTCCTTCAGCCACATCGAGCCAGCCCGCCTCTGCCGGGCGCTGGGCTGGGAGGACGGGGGGAGCCCGGTGTGGCCTCATGACGCAAACAGAGATGCTGCCGGCCACCTGGCCACTTGCTGAGAGCGGGCGGTGGGTGTGGAACAGGGGCGCCGGGCTTGGCTTGGGGCGCTGACCTGACCTGCGAGCTGACCCCACATTCCCTAGGCCCGGGGCCGGGGGTGAGGACCCTCCCCTGAGCACGAGGCAGCTGGTGCAGGGGCGTGAGGTCACAGCATCAGCGGGGAGCTTCCCAGGACGGGGATCCACACACGGGTACGTACGTCCAGAGCACTTATGCTCAGGGAAGTGACAGGGTGTCAGCTTTACCCGACCTAGTATTTCGAGGAAACATGCGAAAGACAAAGACCCAGGAGCTCATCCACGTGTGACAGCCGAGCGAGGGCCCTGCACACCCGCACAGGTGCATCCAGGTGTCAGGCGTGTCTTCTCGTGTCTCGTGGGATGCATGTGAGGCACGCCGGAAAAGCACATGAAACGCAGACTGGCATCATCTTTTTAGACGTGGCTGTACCCATTTTGCAGTCGTGGAGGAAGCAGGTGCTGGGCTCCAGGTGAGCCGGCCCCAGGCTCTGGCCCAGCCAGCAGCAGCGGCCATGGTGCCTCCCGTGAGCCCAGGCCCCCGAGCTCAGGGGCTCTTGCCCAGATGCGTGGAGGCCCCGTGGTGCCCTCCCTGGCGGCCCTGCTGGCACAGGTGGCCTAGCCGTCGTGTGCCCCAGGTCCTCTCCAGTAAGCATCCCAAACCCAGCCCGTCGTGGGAGACTGGACCATCCTCCCCAGCCACTGCTTCCTCCCATGAGAGGTGCATAATTCCCCACCCATCATCTCGAGACTTGGCCTGTGCGTCCCACAGGAGAGGTAGGGCCCCAGCTTTGCTGACTTTGAGCTCAGCTGGGAGCCCAGTGCTGATGAATGAGAGGTAAGTGTGCATGACGTGGCCATCTGAGCAGAGCCCCGACTTAGTGCCCCGTCTCGAGGCCTTGGCTCTCTTCCTCCTCCCCCGGCTCACTTCCCCAGTTCATTTGGGTCTTTGCTCAGTGGTCACCTAACACCAGTCACCACGGCCACTCCGTCAGCTAACACCACGGCCCTTCCGCCTCCTGGCTCCCATTCCCCACGTCCTTGTGTTGTGAGGGTGAGCCACTCCCTGGGTCACCTGCCGCACCAGGACTGCATCCTCTAGTTTAAATTTCCAGGTGCCGACAGTTTGCCTCCAAAATCCCAGAGCAGTGTTTCCTGCTTTATTTTCGTCTGCAAGAGGCTGTGCATGTCATTGCTGCTTTCCCCTTGTCTGGAAGGTTCTGGAATCCGATGCTTGCTGAAAGTGGACACTGTGTCCCAAGATCTGAGCCCACCATCCTGTGAGCTCTCTGAAGGCAGGAGTTGTCTTCTAGATCTTTCTATCTACCACCAAACCAAGCGCCTGGCTCAGCACGTGTCCCCCAAGTATCTGCTGGATGAAGAGCTTTCCAAGAAAGTGAGCATAAGTGTCACAGTAGCATCGTAAAGTCACGTCCGAATGCACGTGTCGGGAGAGTGGACTCAGCCCTGGGGAATCCAAGACATGCGGTGGTGGGGAGGGAAGCACAAGGAAAGTGCACATGTGTAGTTTGGAAGTAGCAGCTCACGGGTTTTGTGCTTGGTGCCAGAGGAAAAGGCCTAGAGATTGGAGGGTGCTGGGTGGAGTGGTGAGGGCTGAATGGGTCGGCTGAAAACATCACGAGCTGCGTGGAGGGACCAGCGGGGAGAGGGCCAGCGGGACGCAGAGGCGGGAGGACAGAGGGTGGAGTTTGGGCAGCGTGGTGGCCGCAGCTGACTTGGGCTGGTGTGGCTTTAGTGCTGACGGCCAAGTTTCTGGTCCAAAGAGATGGACAGAGCTGGTTGTTTGATCCCGCCTTCCACCTGGCTGGTGTTATACCCGCTTTACAACTAAACCATTTGGCCTAAGTTTAAATTCTTGATCTCAAAGTAAAGTACCAGGACAAGGTCTCCTTTTCCTTTACTGAGTTCCAAATCCAGAGCCTTCCAGAAACTTCTTAGGGGTCAATTTGCAAACTGCTTGGACATTGTGGGCACAAATCCTTGGGATATAGTTTCCAGTGAGAATATAATCTTTTCTCTGTGACAGATGTTGTTACTAGGATGTTGTCTCTTGGAAACAACCCATTTTAGAAAATCTGCAGGTTATAAAAAGAAAGGGGGGATCCCTACCAGTGTATAAGGACAGCTGGCCAAACTGTCACTTATGTTGAAGTTGCCAATCAGTTGAGCTGACACTTGAATTAAATGGATACACAGATCGGGACCAGGCTGATGGCCCTCATTTGTAGAGATGTTTAGGGACAAGGATTTAAGTACTATCTAAGTCTTCCCAATAAGTTCATCACCACCCTCATTTTGTAGGTGAGAAAAGAGACAGAAGGAATGAGTGGATGTCCAAGACTTAGACCCATCACCTCTGGCTCTAAGCCCTGTGCTGTTTCTGCTGATTTGAGAACACCTGCATCTTGGATTACGAGACCGCTCACCTCAGGTCTGCAAGCTGCAGCTTTAACAGCATGGGCTGAATCCCATTAAGAGTGGGGCTGGAGGCTGAGTCCTGCCCTGGACAACCATGTAGTGTAAATCCACTTTTCAGGGCCAGTGGCACCTGAGGCTTCCCAAATGGCATAGAAATCTGATTGTCTCCATAAGCAGCACTCCTGAGGAAACAGGGCACTGAGTGATGAGGGCTTGGACACCAGGCGGGGCTCCCAGGCTCACCCGGAGCACCTGTGCACACATACTTACCGGCTGCTTGAAACGTTCTCTTGGATTTGCGGCGGAGTTGGGGGGAGGGTCCGGGCAGGACTGTAGGTGCTGGGTGGGGCCGGGGTGGAGGGGAACGGGGGTGACAGGCTAACTACTGTGAGCTCTACTCAGGTACACCTCCTTACTTGTGGGACACTTGCAGAGAGTTGAAAGGATGCAAAGATTAAAGAAAAAGAAGGGGGAAGTCCCCCCAAAATTACCATGCTTACCTGGACCACAGAAGAACAACATCCAGTAAACAGACAGTATCAACAGATGCTACCAGGCCTCGCCCACCCCCCCTCCGAGTGTGCACGTGTGAGGGTGTATGTGCTGGGGCCCAGTTGTGTGAGACACAGGGCACCGTTCTCTCCTGCTCCCTCCCCTCCCGCCCTCAGCCCATCCTCACCTGGTTGGCAGGTGTACCGTCGTGCACATAAGAACTTGGGTGCCTGACTTCTGCTCTGCTGATCCCATCACCCTGCCGCGTAAAGATGGGTAAAGTGCTAGAAGCACTAGTAAGCGGAAATAACTGTTTCGGTTCAAGGCTGGGAAGATTTGTTGCACACAGTGAATACTCTTAAGTATGATATCACAGGGTCACTTCAGACACGCAGCAGGACGTGGACCCCTGCCCTCCACTCTTCCGTGCATGGCGGACACCCCACATTTACCCCTGACACAGGGCTCCCCGCGGAGACAGCCCACTGGATGAAGGCGTGAGAGGTGAGGCCTACTGGAAACCGACAGACCCCTGAGTCAGACGTGGTGGCCAAGCACCGTGCGGGAGAGGGTGCCCCCAGCTCCACAGAGTGAGCCGCGGGTGGGAGAGCGCGTTCCGCAGGAAGCAGCCGGGGCGTCTGGCCGTCGCCGCAGGAAGGGCTTCTGCAGTGCTTCGTCTGGAAGGCAGTCTCAGGGTGAGTCCTGAGGTTTGGGGGGAGGACGCCGCTCGTTTCCAGAGTGTAGGTCACTGTTCCACGGAAGGTGTGACGTGGTGAGGAGCTACGCACCTGGAGGTGGAGTCCACCTGCCTGAGGGGGGGTGCCCTGACCCCGCCGTCCACTCCCTCCCTGCAGCCCCCATGAGAATAAGGGGAGGCACATTTTGGGCTCGCGTTAGATCGGATCCGGTACTTATTTTCTCTTGAGTTGAAAAGGAGAATTTTGTTGGATCTAAGTTCTTCCCCAAAGGACACAGCGCTGTCTGGGCGGGGAATCCCGTGGCAGTGGGGACGGCGCTGGGAAGCCCTGCGGTCCCCGGGCTGGGAAGCGCCCGCCGCACTCGGGCTGGGGAGGCTCTGTGGGACTGAGCAGCCTGGCCTCCTCGGACCCAGACGCCTCCCAGACGGCTGCTGTTTGCCGCTGGCAGGGCCGGGGGGCCCAGGGCTGCCCGCAGGTCATGCAGAGGGCTGCAGAGGAGGAGGCTTGGAGGGAGGCCGCCTCTGTCAGCTCCTCTTCCTCTGGCCCTGCCTCCCCGGCCCTGGGACTTGGGTCCTCCCCCACCTCCCTGGCCCCGTTTGAAAGCTCGGGCTCTGGGGAGACAGCTGGTGGGGGGGGGCTTCAAGAAGCAGCTGAGTGTTCCCTCCTCTCCCGAGGGGCACGGGGCTTGGGGGCTGGCGAACATCCTCTGTGAGCGTGGCTCTGGGGAGCTGCTGCCCAGCTGCCCACTGACAGTTCTGGCCTGATCCCCCAGAGGACGTGGAGGAGGAGGAGGAGGAGACAGGTGCCCTGGGCTCGGGGGACATCTTACCAGGGGATGGGGTGAGCTAGTGGATCCTTGGCTTGGAGGCCCCCCTCCACCCCCGCCTTGGGAGGGAAAGCCCCACGGCACAAGGGTCCCAGGGGCACAGCAGCCGTGCTGGTGGTGAGCTCACCTGCTCCCAAGGAGAACACGTGCTGCGCGCTGGAGAAGGCAGCCCAGGGAGCAGGGCTTACACTCAAACAGAAAGTGGACCCACTGTTGGTTGCTACGTTGTTTGGTGTAGCAGTGCCTGGACATGATGAAACTCAGAGGAAAAAACTGATAAGGCTCCAAGTCTGGAGACTAGGAGAAAGTCCAGGAAATGGCTGGTAGCCTCCACATTTAATGCCGCTGTGCCCGGTGACCGTGACTCGGTAGAAGTGTCAGACTATTTCTAGCACTGGAGATTTGCAGGGGAGAGCTGGACTCTCCTTCCCACTCCCCGTGTAGCCTCAGTCTCACCCTGGCACACGCTAGTCCTGCTGGCGGCCGTGACTTTGGGTCCAGGTCACAGCGTTCCAAGCCCACCCCAGCGTCCCCTTGCCCCAGGAAGGCTCTCAGCCTCACTGCCACCCGGGGGGAGCCCTGAAAAGAAGGGACCAAGGTGCTTCTTCTGACGTTCTCCACCCGGGCCTCGGCCAGCCGGGTGGGGCCCGGACAGAGCAGAGCCTTCTGGACAATTCCGTGCCCCGCTGGGCCTGCAACCACAGGCCACCTGAGTCTCCAGCGAGCATGTAGTAAGTACCTGGCCTGGTGGGATGGAGAGAGGGAGACCCGTGGACCCTGCCCTTCCCGCCTTCCCCTCCCTCAGCTACAGAAACAAAGAAGTGCAAGCCCCATCAACCCAAAGAAGGGAAACAGATTCTGGTTGGGAGGGTGACGTCTACAATGGGCTGGAGCGGGAGTGGCCGGCGGGCCAGGATCGTCGATGTGGACCTTGTACCTCTGAGCTGATGTGCAGGCATGGGGTTCAAGGGGACCCACGTGGAATAGCCGCCCCTTTATGAAGTGAAAAGAAACGTATGACACATACACCCTCCCTCTGCCTGAAAGTAGAGCAGGTGGCGAAGTAAAAAATCTGGGGACAAGGGAGTGAGGTTCGTCAGTTGTCCAGCTTTGGTCACACAGTGGTGTTGGTTTAGGCTCCCTAACTCATCCCGACCCCCCTGTTGCCGTTTCAAAGGAGAATTTCCTAAGGAGTTGGGTATGTTTCTCAAAGTGTGTGTGTGTGAGTTTTATTCTTTATTAAGAGCACGTAAAATGAGTGTTTTTTTTCAAAAAAGCAATCTCTAGAGATGTGCGCTTTGAAGCAGCCTCTTCATTTCTGGCCACTGAATGCCTATCAGAGGCTCCCAGCTCCTAGGCGAGTGTCTGTCAACTTAGCCTCAAAGGGCAGGAAATATCCAGAACTGCCTTCTGCAAATTGCCACCACTTGGGGGATAGAAAGGATACAGTTCATGCAGCAGTTAATCAGCATCTGAATTAATATCTTCCCTCCTATTCACTTATTAGGGAAAAAAGTGGTTTTAGAAGATACTAGGTTTTTACTGACAACCCAGAACAGGCCTTTCAAATAACCCATGGTTAAGTTTTCAAGTGAGGGCAGTCTGTTCCCAGTAAGGACATCTGGAGACATCTCGGGGTGTTTTCGTTTTTACCATAACTGGGGGTAATGCAGGCCCCAGGGACCCTGAACATCCTGCCAGACAGGGTGTTCTGCAGAGTGAATGGCAGTCCTGCCAAAACGCCCATGGAGCTCCTAATGAAAAACACTGGTTTTTCATTAAAAATAGGAGGGAGGCAGAACAAAAAACAAAAAAACTGTTGTTGTTTTTTTCTCATTACAAGGAAGTTCTCGTATTGGGCAAGGCCACCCACCCTCGCTGGTGGGTCTTGGCGTTTTGATTCCCTTTTCTCCACCCTTCCTGTTGAAAGTCTCAGGTGACAGCTCCACGGTCCGGTCACATCCACCCGTGACATGAAACCTCGGCCAGATCTAACAGTGTCAGCCTCAGTTACACAACTGGATGTGAACCAGTCTTAGAAAAGCCAACAAGACTCCATTTCCATCCCTCCCCACCTCCGGAGGCTGCAGCCTGAGTCGAGAACAGGCAAGGGAAATTGGAGGCCGACAAACCAAGTCCCCTTCAGTGAGAAGGTGGACGGATCCTGAGTTACTTGCTCAGCAGGTGCTCAGAAGGGCAAGGGGGAAGCACAAGAGAAAAGAGGTGGAGACAAATGTTCTTTTGTAAAGATGATGGAATTCCTCACCATAAAAAGAGTGAAAGGATGCCATCTGCAGCAACATGAGTGGACCTAGAGATGACCATACTGAGTGAAGTAAGTTAGACAGAGAAAGACAAATACCATATGATATCACTTGTATGTGGAATCTAAAAAAATGATACAAATGAACTTCTTTACAAAACAGAAACAGACTCACAGACTTAGAGAACAAATTTATGGTTACTGGGGGGAACAAAGGAGGGATAAGTTAGTTTGGGATTAACAGAGACACGCTACTATATATAAAATATATAATCAACAAGGACCTACTGTATAGCACAGGGAACTCTACTCAATACTCTGTAATAACCTATATGGGAAGAGAATCTGAAAAAAAATAGACACATATGTATGTCTGTATAACTGAATCACTTTGTTGTATACCTGAAAGTAACACAACATTGTAAATCAACTATACTCCAATAAAAAAAAAAAGAAAACGATGGACTGCTGACTTTTGACAACATAAAGCAGGTGCCGCGTGAAGGGTGGCCTCACAAAGGGAAGGAAGTGCCTGAGGAGTGTTCTCTGTCCTTCCCTGTCTGGTCAGGAATCGGGGGCGGTGTTCTGGAGAGCCGTGAGTGTTTGCTCCATGGGAATGTCTGTGGAAAGCCTACAGTTTGGATTTTTCTGAAGCCTAATTTCAAATAATCTGTGTTGAGAGCCCCACAGATCTACTGATGTATATCAGAGCAGATATTGTGATTTTATTTGTTCAGAAAAAATTAATACCTGTAGCTACGCTGAAAAGCAGTGCACTTTTACACTTTCCCAAGGGTGATAAAGGAGAAAGATTTACTCAGCATCCGTTCCGTGGGCCAACAATTATTTATTGAGCCCTACTGCACGCCAGTGACTCTGCCAGGGGACATAATGCAGAATAACACAAGGTAGGTAAACAGGCAATTATTACAGTGAGTTGTGGGCAGAATAATGGCCCCCAAGGAGATCAACACTCTAATACCTGAATCTGTGGTTATGTGACCTCACCTGGCAAAAGGGGCTTTGCACTTGTAATTAGGTTACGGACCGTGAGATAGAGACATTGTCCTGGATTATCTAGATGGGCCCAATGTAATCACAAGGGTCCTTATAAGCAGGGAAGGGTTAGAGTGAAAGAAAAAGGTGTGATGATGGAATCAAGATGTTGGAAGGACGTAGGGGTCTGTGAGCCAAGGAATGCAGGTGACTTTCAGAATCTGGGAAAAGCAAGGAGACGCATTGTCTGCTGGAGCTTCCAGAGGGAATGCAGCCCGAGGACGTCTTGATTTTAGATTTCTGACTTCCAGGACTGTAAGAGTATACATTTGCATTGTTTTAAGCCACTAAATTTGTGGTGATGTGTTACAGAAGCAAGAGGAAACTTGTACAGTTTGCAAAATATTACATGGAACCTACAGCTAACACCATGCTTAAGAGTGAGGGAATGGATGGTTCCCACCAAGATCAGGAAGAAGGCAGTGATGGCCACACTTACCTTGTTATTCAAGACAGTACTGGACGTTGTAGCTGGAGCAATAAGGCAAGAAAAAAAAGCATACAGATAGAAAAGGAAGAAATAAAACAGGCTCTATTTACAGATGATATGATTGTCTAAGCAGAAAATCCCAAGGAATCTACAATAAAACTCCTGAACTTATGAGTAAGTGCAGCAAGGACCCAGGCTATAAGACCAACACACACAAGTCAATCAAACTGATATACGTGAACAGCAATCACACAGAAACTGAAATTGAAAACAGTGCCATCTACAACTGCTCCAAAGGAAATGTATATTGAGGTATAAATCGAACAAAACATGTACAGTGTCTATATGTTGAAAATTACAAAATGTTGATGAAAGAAAAATGAGAGGAGATGTGAAGAGATGGAGAGATTGACCATGTTCATGGATTGGAACAGTCAACATAGTAAAGATGCCAGTTCTCAAAGTGATCTGTAGATTTAGCACAGTTGCTATGAAAATCCTAGCAAGTTTTTTTTTTTTTTGTAGACATTAACAAGCTTAATCTAGAATTTATTTGAAAAAGAAAAAGGCCTAGAATAGCTAAAACAGTTTTGAAAAAGAGGGCTGAAATGGGAGGAATCTACCTGATGTTGAGTCTTATTACATAGCTATACTAATCAGAACAAGGTGGTGTTGGAGAAGAAATAGATCAATGAAACAGAATAGAGACCTCAGAAATAGACCCGCACAAATAAAACCAATGGATTTTTGGCAAAACTGCAAAAACAATTTGGTGGGGGAATGACAGCCTTTTGAACAAACAGTTCTGGAGCAATTGGACATCACTAGGGGAAAAAAATGAACCTTGACATAAACCTCATACTTTAGGCAAGAAACTGGAAATGGACCCAGGCTAAGGAAGCATCTTGGCAGGTTCTGCCTGTTTCTGACCACATGTCCATCTTCTTGGAAATGATTCCAGTCCTTATTAAAGAAATAAGGAAAATCTGATGTTAGGGTTTTGAGTTGCATGAAAAATTTCACTAAAGAGGTTGTTTTTATTAATCGTTAAAAAAAAAAGAACAGGCCTGGTGCTAACAAATGAGACTCCACGCAGGAGGCTGCATTCTCAACAGGAATGGCCAGCGTCACAAACGCTGCCCCAGAGCTAAACACAGGAAAGGACATAAACGTTGGTATCTAAATTCCCACAATATTTCCATCCCAGTCATTTTATGCGGTTGCAACATCTTCCAGATCTGTTTTCACTTTTTTATTTGGAAATAGTTAACAGAGGAGTCTACTGAATAATCCAATCACATCCATGTATCAGCGCTTAATGCCCCTCCTGTTCCAGGGTTTGCGATGACATCCTATTCCTCGTCTACAGGTCTCCGTGGAGTATAATCTGTGCGCCCAGCTTTGTGCAAAGGTCCAGTTGCATAAAAGGAGAAAAAGTGTCCCTGCCTTCAGGGTCTGATTGACTAGATGAGAAGCAGAGCGGGGTGGGGTGGGGACTAAGCCAGCCGTCAAGGGCAGCCCAGGTGTGCACAGTTTGGAGAAAGAAAGATGAACTAGGGAGGAGGGTGCTGTGAGCTGCGTGCAGGCAGAGGGAACCTGTCTTTGGGGCATAAGAAGGGAAGCAGCGGAGGTCATGCTGGATGGGAAGGGTCGGTGAGAGGTAGCTTTGGAGAGAGGTTACAGACCAGCCCAAGGACAGCTCATGGGGAGTTCCCATGCAGGCAACCCTGTGATTCTTAGGAAAGGATGCTCTGATCCTCTTGCTTCTGGAAACATCGAAGTTAGTGCTCCCTGGCTCAAGAACACCTAGGAAGTTAGGACGACGCCTTTCAAATGCTCACCTGCAACAGATCACCTGGAGATGGTGTAGAAATCCAGCCGGTCTGGAGATTCTGTTTCCAACAAGCATCTCAATGCTGAGGGGGCTGCTCTGTGACCCCAGAGAAGAACCAGCCCAACCTGCCAGCCTGCTCCAGGTGCCAATGAGAAACTGAAGCAGGAGGAGCTTCAACGATGAGAGCTAAGCACCCCGAACTACCATCAGAACCAACCAGGGTGAGACCACGACCAAAGCGCTGAACTTCTCTGAGCCTCTTGTTTCCTCATTTGGAAGATGGACATAATTCTATTTCATGTTTCGTAGGATTATTGAGAGGATGAAACTCCAGTGGAATTTAGAGGAAGTTGAGTCCTCGATCTAAGACTGGCTTTTGAGGCTTTGATGATCTTTGAGTCGACAAGCACAACCAAGCTCAGCTCAAGGTAGCAGATGAAGGAGTTATGAAATTCCACATAGAGCCTGTGAATCTCAGAGGCTTCCTTAGTGGAGCCAAGAAAAGATAAACCAGAACTGGGTCCTTATTGAAGGTTTCAAATATCTCCACTCTGCAAGGATATGTTTTGAGAAAATTTTCTAACTTGGAACTCAAAAACAATGAAATTATTTCAAGTGGATCTGCTCCATAAGAAAATATATTGGGAGAAAAGATTAGCTTTAATTTCCTGCAACCATCCACTTCCAAAATTATCCACCTAAATGTCAGCAAAAAATGAAAAACGGCAGTAGAGTCGATGTGTAATTGAAATTTATTCTTGCCAGCTCATTAATTTAGGTTAATGTCTGTTTGGCAGATTTACATTTTGGGTGCCTGATTCGTAAACAATGTGTACAGTTCATAAATGACTATTTTTACAGGGCTTAGAGCATGCCCTATTATTTTTAAATGGTTGTAAAGATTTTACAGCTTTTACATCTGTGCCATTTGTCCTATTATTAGTCCTGGCTACACGTTTTGATGGTAAAAGCATAGACAGGAGAGCCAACCCCAATTATACTCTGATCCAGATGGGAAGACACACTCGTCTGTGTGCTTTGCTTTATAACGAGGAGGATTTCATTAACAGGTTTGGGAATCCTGAAGCTTGCCTGGTGGAAATTAGGCCAGAGGCCCCCTCCCTTCAAATCGCTGGTGTTTTCTCTGTCATCAAGTGGGCGGGGGGTAGTGGAACACGCAGAAAATATTTAAAGAGCCTCACCCTTTCTTTTCCCATCAGGCAAGGTCCAGAGTGGTAGAAAGAAAGAGAGGACATGAAACGCAAGCGGAAATAGACATCTGAAGGCCAGAGCAGCAGCCGCGTGGCCCAGGTGCCCCGTGTGGGATTAATTACTGGGCGAGAAGAAGAATCGCCCCCAGTCTGCACGTCCGGCAGCCTCCCCTCACATGTCACTGTCTCCCCGTAGGAAAGGAGCTCGCTGCTCCGAAGCGGAGTGTGATGAGTAGAGTCACCCAGCAGCCCTGCGGGAGTCTGTAAGATCCACTCCTTCAGCATCCAGGGGAGTGGGAGGCTCTGGCAGAAAACAGGCTTTGTTTTGTTACTGAACAAAAAGCATCAGAAAAGAAATCCATCACTGAGGCTGCCTGGACAGCATCCTGCTTCCCAGCGCCTCCCTCCCGGAACCAGCTTGCTTACGCACAGCACAGATGCCGCTGCAGAGCAGGCCTCTGACCACCCGTCCTGCGGGGCCTGCGCCCTCAGACCAGGAGGACGGAGGGCGCGCCGTGGGCTGGTCCACGCCGTCCCGTCGCTGGGACACACTGACTGCAGACTCTCAGGGATTTTTCACGCAGACGGTGGTCTCGCATCTGGATTTCGAAATTCCTGCTTCAGTATTTTGCTGTTTCCTTTTGTGGGTCAAGGCTGCCAGAGCGAAGCCTTGGAAGAGGGGTCAGTGTCTAAAGATAGTACGTTTCAGTTTACCGTGCAACTTACATTCCTTCATTAAGAAAGGAATCATGGAAGATTCTTTGCTCTAAACTGGCCTTGGCTGCCAAATACTACATTTGCACAGGGACAAAGCGCATACACACACAGATAATTCTAAAGTCATGTTTTGCTTTTAAAAGAAACTGTCTCTCTTGCCACAGAAAGTACTAGAGAAAACAGACTTCAAGAATGCAACCGGTGGCCTCAGGGAGGAACCTTCCTTATCTGAGACCCGTCACTAACAATGAGCAGACTCTGCTCTGACCCTCCCGTGCCGTAGAGACAAGCCAGGCCTTTCAGCCAGACTTGTTAGGCTTGTTCATTCATTGACCGAGCAGTGCATCACTGACGGAAATATTAAACAATTAGTTATTCTCAGTGGCTGTTTGACTACCCATCCCTTCATCCATCCCTCCACCCACCCAGCTCTCCATCCATGTCCCCATCCATCCCTTCCTCCTTCCCTCCCTCTTTCTCTCCCTCCCCCTCCCTCCATTCTTTCATCATCCCTCCATCCATCCATCCACCCCTCTCTCCATCCATCCCTTCCTCCTTCCTTCCATCTTTCCTTCCCTCCCTCCCTCCATTCTTCCATCATCCATCCCTCCATCTATTTATCCGTCTATCCATTCATCCATCCTCTTCCTTATTCCAATAAAAACTTGAGGCAAGCTACCACTATTACTAGAATTCTTTGGATACTTGGAGGCAGAGAAAGAGGATGAATTAGGGGACAAAATGGGGGAAAAAAAGAAAAATGGAAGAAGAAATAATGAAAGATAAGTGAATTTACTCTAGTTGCTTTATTAGAAATTTTATTATGTTGCACAGCAATAAAATCAATGAGGAAGGATCATATTGTCCAAAAGATAGTTCTTCACATTTGTGAAATAAATCTAAGCTAATGCTTCCCTAAGATAATACAGCTCATAACTACAGTAAGTTAGGAGGAATAAGCACTAACACTGACCTATAAAACCCGCCGTCATATGTGACACCCTCTGTGTTGTTAGCTCACAAGGCACCCAGCTAATGTGCTGGGTGATGGCCTTTTTGCCTGCCTGGAAGCAATTCCCAGATTCTCTAACTGCCATGATACCCTCTGGGGTATCATCGGTTTGTGAAGGGGAGGGCTGTGTCCTTCCAGCTCTGGGAGTGGACACACAGACCAGGCCTGCTAGTGCATGCCTTCTACCCCTGACCACATTCTTGGGTCAGAAATGGTCATGTGACCAAGCGGTCCAATCAGCTTTTGCCCTGGGACTTTGTCTGGAGCAGTCAGCAAGGAGATGAAGGAGGAGAGCCTGGAGTCTGGGAGGACATCAAGAGGAGGTAACTTGCTTAAGAAGAGGGAGAAACAGACTCAAGAGAAGTAAAGGAGAAAAACTGGGTCCTGAAGGCATCATTTGAGCTCATGGACCCAAATATATCCAGACTCTCAATTATGAAGCTAAGGCATTCCACTCTTTTTGCTAAAGTCAGTTAAGCTGGATCTCAGTAACCAGCAGTCCCGGTCAGTTCAACCAGCAGTCCTGGTCGGTTCAACCAGTGAAGGGGCTCCCTTGCCTTTGGCTGGGGCGACCCCCTCAGCAGTGGAGGGGCAGAGAGGAGATGGCCTTGTCGACTGCTGCTTTGATGTAAGCCTCCAAGGTCAAATCCAGAGGCACCTGATGTCTCTAGAGAAGGCCTCTGGAACAGGAGCCTGACCACACCTCACCAGCAAGGTTCTCTGCCACCAGAGGCATGTGCTGTGTCCTTTGGTTGTTGATATTTTTGTGGAATAGTAGCATTTAGCGCCTAAGTGACACCTCGTATTTTGTAGCCAAGCATAGTTCCACCCACTTAAGGTAAAAATGTCAGAGGTTAAAAAAAATTCACAGACTTCACAAGTAAACATGTCTTATATCTTAGCTTTGGAAGTCGCTAACTATTTGACAGTCTAGAAAACTCCATCTCCATGGAAATAACTTTTCCAGTGTGCTCCAAAGCCAATGATCAATGGCTTCAAAGGTTCAAAGGAATAACCGCCCCCCAGAAAGGGAGAGACAGTTTTGTTTTATTTTTGGAAACAAGATATCACAGAATGTATATACCTTATCTTAGTTACAGTGATTTAAGCAGCAATGAAACATTAATTTAATAAATAATGGAAATCCTATCTTTTACCTCCCTGTTATTCAAGAGGCTGTCTAAGGTCTCTGAAAAATGTCTTCTGGGAGTCTTCTCAAACTTTTTGAAATATAGCACCAACATTTTCAGAGCATTTTTCAGTGTACCAGGCATTATATTAGGTATTTGGATTCAAATGAAAATACTGCCACTGTCTCTGCCTGCAAGGGGATAACAGCTTAATGGAAAAGGGGGTAGAAGAGGGGATTGGATGTAAAAACCGTAGCTGCAGAATAAAGTGATAAATGCCAGAACACAGGTAGGAAGGAAGTGCTGTCAGAGCAGATGGTAGAACAGGGCAACCCTTGAACCTCCTACTAAATCAGAGACCCTCAGGCGGGATTCTAGAAGGAAGGTTGCCATGAAGTATTTGACAATCATTAGGGTGAAGGAAGTCTGATTCTGAAGAAGCTAATGTCCTGGCCCCAGTTTTCCGAATTTCAGTATCGCGGGGTGTTGGGATATTTCACCTGGATGACACCAACCTGCACGGACCGTCAAACTGGTTTGGTGCCTGAATGACACTTGGTTTCTGCAGCCAAGCAAGTTAGTTGGGATGGGCCACTGTCCCTGTGGAATCAGGGGTAAATACGTAAGGTGCCTCCCTGAGTCTGGAAATGCTGATTTTTTATTTCTGTCAGCTGTTAACCGAAGCTATTTGCCTACCAGGAGGTGCCAACAATGGAGAAAGCGCCCGGTCACCCCCCAGGTGACCAACCCCTCCATCACATCTTTGCTCTGAGGTCCTGGGGAAAAGCAATTTCCTTATTTTCTGTGTCAACAGCGGGAGGCTCTAGGTGACGCGTCTAAGGACTTACCGAGGCGGTGGGGGTCAGGGAGAGGGTGTACATTAAAGCACCTTCTAGCCATAGAAGAGAGCTGCCGCCTCCAGGCTACCGTGCCCACCTTCCGAGGATCAGGGGCCTGGAACAACCAAATCTTCAGCCGAGGAGAGAAGCCCTCTTTGTGCTGAGATTTATGCAGGCAATCTCTGCACATCTCAAAGCATTTCTTTCGGTGGTCCCCTCAAATCTGACTACAGGATACCCTGTTTTATGTAAGAGATACATTCCCAAAAGTTAAAAACAAATCTAGTTTTGATCAGTTAAAAGAGTGAATTCCTTCATAAAGTGTCAGATTCCCTCATCCAATTTTCAGGGCTGACAACTTCAAAATGGCATCGGCAGAGTTTTGTAAAGTTATCGATTGACATTTACAAATGGAATGTTTCCAGGGCTGCTCACGTTCTTTCCTTTGAGTTCCAAATCCTTTCTCCCACGCTCAGTAATTAATCATTAACAGGCATTCTAAATGCTTGTCACCCTCCAACTTCCTACTCAGTGGAGCAGGGGAAAATCTGTGCGAGTGAGACAAATCAGTCCTCCCATTGATTCGTGTTGGAAGTGAATCATATACAGCTCTCAAAATCAAATTCTAGAAATATCTTTCACTTTTTTTAAATTATTTTTTTAATTTAATTTTTATTTATATTAGAGTATACTTGATTTACAATGTTGTGTTAGTTTCAGGTGTACAGTAAGGTGATTCAGTTATACATATACCTATATCCATTCTTTTTCACATTCTTTTCCCATATAGGTTATTACAGAATATTAAGTAGAGTTCCCTGTGCTATACAGTAGGTCCTTGTTGATTATCTATTTTATATGTATCAGTGTGTATATGTTAATCCTAAACTCCTAATTTATCCCTCCCCCGCTTTCACTTTTAAATAACAGTACTTAATTTATTTTTAAATCGAAAGTAGCATTAAAGGAAAGTTTGTAATTCGTGTGATTATCACAAGAGAGGCATAAGAAAGGGCTTTAGCACCTTGTTCTGCTTTCTTTCCCCCAACCAGGAGGTGGGCATTCAGAGGGGAATGTAAATTGACATGGTTTCTGGGGAACTCCCTGTTGGTCCAGTGGTTAGGACTCCTCAATTTCACTGCCAAGGGCGCGGGCTCAACCCCTGATCAGGGAACTAAGATCCCACAAACCTCGAGGCACGGCCAGTAGAAAATATAAATAAATTAATTAAATTAAACCTACTCTTTAAAAACAGAAGAAAGAAAGAAATGGTTTCTGAGCTTGCCTTTGGGTCATGTCTTTGACCCAAACGTCTACTCATCACTGTTCTACTCTTAATACTTACGCAGTAGATGTTCAATAGCTTTAGGAATGAATGAATGAATGAACGCACCCCAGAGGGGAACAGAGCAGAAATCTCAGCAAACATCCCGTGGGGCTCAGGGCGTGAGGGCGTGGCTTTAACAAGTCGGTAACAGACTGGCTTTGACTCCAAGACCAGATACAGTCAACCCTACTCTAGGGAAGATGTAGTAATTATCACAGCAACTGGGAAAAGACAGGGAATGGTCTGACAGCTTGATGAAGGATGACGTGAGTTTGGACCAGGGTTGTCCAACACATCATAGCCAATGGTAGTGGTGGTCAAATGCTTATTTTTACACTAGCTGTTTAAAAATTCAGAGCAAAGTAATTTTGAATTTCTGGTGGGTGGGACATTTTTCCTAAATTGAATCTTACATTTAGATTGTGATTGTTGGGTATCATGGAGGAAGAAATATTGGTTCTGCCTAAAATCTTACAAGTCCAGGACCGAGTGAAACAGAATAATGAATTCCTACGCATCAAGCAAGGAATATTTATCAGTGGGCTGGCTTCTAAATGCAAATCTAGGATGAGCACATGTGAGAGGTATTAAAAACAAAACTGGGATGGAAATGAATCTGTAGAGAAAAAGGAACATACCCCAAATGCGGAGAATCCACGATTCCCTCACTTCCTGGTCCCAAGCAGGACGGATATAACGACCTAGGCTTTTCGGAAGTTTCTCTCTAATGGGGATTAATCAGGGCCGAGGGGAAAAGAAAAGTTATGGTTCCAAGAATGATTTGGTTACCAAACAATGTTTACATGAAATGTTAAAACACTTGAAAATAAAAGCTTACTGCTTTCTTTTTTTTTTTTTTTTTAAACTAGGGTTTTTTTTTTTGTTTGTTTATTTATTTATTTATTTATTTATTTATTTACTTATGGCTGTGTTGGGTCTTCGTTTCTGTGCGAGGGCTTTCTCCAGTTGTGGCAAGCGGGGGCCACTCTTCATCGCGGTGCGCGGGCCTCTCACCATCGCGGCCTCTCTCGTTGCGGAGCACAGGCTCCAGACGCGCAGGCTCAGTAGTTGTGGCTCACGGGCCCAGTTGCTCCGCGGCATGTGGGATCCTCCCAGACCAGGGCTCGAACCCGTGTCCCCTGCATTGGCAGGCGGATTCTCAACCACTGCGCCACCAGGGAAGCCCAAGCTGACCGCTTTCTGATCGGACCTGGGACAATCACTGCTCTGGAGAGACAGGTGGAGGGGTGGGTCAGTGCTCATAAGGGGGATCCAGAAGTGGATATAACAAAACCTTGAGTTATTATATTGTATAATGTTATTTTTAACAGCTGTCACTTACTGAATATCTACAATGGGTTACGCTTTTTTCCATGCACTGGTTCATTTCATTCTCAGAAAACCCTTGCAAAATAGCTTAAAAGTTTGTGTTTACATAAATTAATTAATTTTTTTGCCAGATAATACAGGCACATATACAAAAGTCAAAAGATACAAAGGACACAGACATGACGAAAAGCACGCCTGCTGATACCCTGTGTGCCCCTCCTAGTCCTTTCTGGGAAAGCAGCCGGAAGTAATGTTTTATTGCACTTCCTTCCAGATATATTTCGTGTATATTGTATGTAAACAAGAAAATATGCAAATTCCTCTGCAGCTGATTTTTTACTTCACAGCACACCTTTCATTTCCACATGATGACACTGAAGGCTTCGGAGCTAGCTGGTCCATAGAAGCACAGACAACACCCCATTCGTTTCAGTGGTGGCACAGAATCCCCCCGTCCGTCCTCAAGGACACTGTGATTGTTCAGTCCTTTGCAGGTACAGACCACACCTCAGTGAATAAGCTAGCATGTGAGTCCTTTCACACACGTGGGATTGTCTGGGACACCCGGCTTCTCAAGGTGTGGCCCCTGCAGGTCCGAGACCGCCCCTGCCCAGAGGCTTGCACGGGGCCTCCTTTTCCAGCTCCCCTCCGGAGTGAGGCCAGATTCCTCTGCATTGCACAAGCATATGTGGGATCCGGACCCCTTCTCTCAGGCCAGATGTTGAAGAAACCTGCACAAGTGTAGAATTTTCATTTCACTAATTTTTAAAAATAGTTTTTGATAATTTTTAAAAATGTTTTTCACTAATTTAAAAAATTCTCTTCACTAATTAAAAAATATTTTTAATAGAAATGTGCTACGGGGCTTCCCTGGTGGCGCAGTGGTTGGGAGTCCGCCTGCCAATGCAGGGGACACGGGTTCGAGCCCTGGTCTGGGAGGATCCCACATGCCGCGGAGCAACTAAGCCCGTGAGCCACAACTACTGAGCCTGCGCGTCTGGAGCCTGTGCTCCGCAACAAGAGAGGCCGCGATAGTGAGAGGCCCGCGCACTGCGATGAAGAGTGGCCCCCGCTCGCCGCAACTGGAGAAAGCCCTCGCACAGAAACGAAGACCCAACACAGCCAAAATAAATAAATAAATAAAATATGTTTAAAAAAAAAATGTGCTACTTATGTTATCCTACTGTGGGCTTATATTGTTATTTTATAGTACAATAGATGTCTTTTAGATGTCTCAGTTTAAAATTTTTTTTCTTTTTTTTCTTACTAAATTTTTAATATGGTAAATATTAGTAGCTTTGGGGATCCTCAGTAATTTTTAGAGTCTAAGGTGGTCCTGAAACCAAAAAGGTTGAGAATTGCTGCCGTAATTTATTATTCTAGAAGTGAAATTGGTAGGTAAAACATATGTGCTTCTATATTTTGACAGATACGCCAAATTTCCCCTTGTGTGAGTTGCTCCCCATGATGGATAAGGAGGCTCTTTCCTCTCGGCCTGACCAGCAGCCCTTACTGAGCTGTTTGGTCTTTGTCTACCTGAGAGCTGAAAATGCTACCTCGCTGTAGTTTAATTTTGCATCAGCTTCAGAGTAACTTTATACAGTTGAGAACCAAAGGTATTTTCTTTTTGGGTAAACTATCTGTTCATGTTCTTTGCCCATTTAACTGCTAAATTATTTGTTGTCTTATTGCTTTGTTAGTGTTCTTCATACGTTAAGGACATCAGCCTTTTGTCTGGATATATGCTGCACTTTCCTCCCTTATTGGATCTATTTCTGGACTTCTATTCCAATTGTTTGGGACAACTGCACAAGGAAGAATTTTCTAGCTGCTGGAGTCGTTGATTGACCTGGTTGCCTTGCTAAGACATGGGCACCCCTACGGGCACAGTCAGTGGAGTAGGTGTGCAAAGGCTGAAGCATTGGAGAAAAGTTCTAGCTTTCTAAAGGTTGAACTAGAGGAAATCTAAGGTTCTTTCAAATGTCATAAAAGCATCTCAGAGTGCACCCCCAACTTTCAAAGCAGCTCACACGTCAGAGGGCTTGGGATGCCATTGTTGGTTTGTAATAAATCCTGTATAGAGAGGGTTTGGTGTATTCTTTTAACAAAGAGCAGCAAGCAATGATTGAGCAAGTCCAACCACAAGTAGCCACAGGGGTCTGTCCGAAAACAAAGGATAGAGCGTGGAATGTAGGGTAAACTTGAGAGTCTTGTGCTGTCCATGTGAAAACTGGAACCGGAAAGGTCAAGGAACCTGCCTAAGGCTGCCCAGATATAGGTCAGAGCCCAGGTCTCACCCTGACTCTTTCCACCATCCCATGCCTCCAACTCACTGGTCGGTGACGTCAGAAACACTACTGAACTTTCACTCAGCAGATGTGTTTATGCTTCTACCATTTAAATGGTTCTTCACCGTTTCTTATTTCCACCACAGGTCACTTTAGGCGTTACTGCCTTGTCACGAGGGCCGGATGACACTTGCATTTCCTAACAGAGGTTGTGCGTTTGCCAACACGTTCACAGAAGATGCCGCAGAGGGTCCCCACTGGTAATTCTAGGTCATTTATCAACCATGCGTGGTGTTTTATTTTTCTTCACATTTTAACTTCTCTAGTATGAGGACGAGTCTTCTGATGAATTGCAGTCCTGTTGGCCTGACACTGCGATGCAGTTTTGCAGCATGTGTGAGAACTTGTGTAACTGAAAATACCCCCTATAGACAGCATCAACTTGACATTCCTGCTGCCAGGGTTGGAAAGGTCCCACAATCCCTGGACCTTCCACCATCCGATAACTCGGATTGTTTGAGGCAGGAAGTGATTTAGTTGTTTTCTGGATTCTTTTGTGCTCTTTTTTTTTTTTTTTAAGATTAAAAAGGGCCACCATCAAAATTTACAGAATGGGTGTTAGCATCTTGCAAAAATTCTAAGGACAGCCGTGGAGCCCACTTTGAGAAGAGCTCTCCCACCCTTGCTCTTAATGGCTCAGAAGTTAATCCCTCGTGAAAAAGCCCGGACACGGGAGAGTTGAGCCAAAACATGACTCAGGAACGTTAGACGCTGCATTTGAAGACGTTTTAAAAACATCTTAACCATTTATGATGCTTATATGTTTCTCTTCATTTTCACACATAAAAGAAATACATGATAGTAAATGTCTATGGCTAAAATAACTCAACACATGTACGATTCTGAGTGATAAGAATTCATTGTGTAATAGTTTAGTTGGCAGCATTTTTTCCTTTCTTGTGGAACGAAAAACAGTGGTGATTATTTTAACTGATGGTGTCCCAGATGCAGTGGAGTGTGTCCAAGAATTTTGCCATTTTGGGTTTTTGCTCACTTGTTAGTTTGGTAGTTCACTTATTCACACACGTTTTTATTCAGCCCCTGGGGAGGGCTGGGACGTGGCAGCCGCCGGCGGCACACAGACGTCCGGTGAGACGGAGGTCACAGAGAGGCAGCACCCACCATCCAGGTGACATCCAAGGAGAAAAGCCACAGTCCCAGGAAAGTGCAAGGAGCTTTGAGGCAGGGGTTTGGTAGAAGGAGTCAGTTCTCTGTGATAAGGACACAGAACATCCTAGTTTTCTCTTGGATACAGAGAGTTTCTTCCTCTGGTTACGGTTTCCAGATAAAATATAAGACACCCAACTAAATGTGGATTTCAGATGGACAATACGTAAGTATGTACCGAATATTGCAAAGGACATATTTACACTAAATGTATCAATATTTGTTGTTTACCTGAAATTCATATTTAACTGAGCATCCTGTATTTTTCATTTACTAAAGCTGGAGACCCTACCTCTCATTTCACATTTATTCTACGAGTGGGAAATTTAGGCACTAGAAAAATAGAAATCGGTCAGGGGATAGATTTTTATTTCAGATGATTCACTGTATTGTGTAGGGTTACATTTAACTCCTGTGAGCTTTTTTTTCAATAAATGAAAAATGGAGGCACAAAAATACCTGCCTCTAAGAAGCTCCTAAACCCATCGCGAGGATGAATAGAAACAAAATTGGTGGTAGTTCTCTGAGCTCTCGGGGAAATTGCATTCCATAATCAAAGGTATTGATTATAGTAATTCCTGCAGAAGCCCGCATCCCTGAAGTGTTTGCCAGCATCTACAACGGCGTGCTGCAGCCTTGACCAGCCCTCTCTCCCGGCGCTGTTCTCCAGGGCCCCCAGCGAGGGCAATTATGCCCTAAACTTCCACCCTGGGGACCAGAGTTCAGGCTCTGTTTCTGTTTTGCTTCCCCTCTGGGACCAGAACTGCCTTTGACTCCAGCTTTCTCCTTCTCCACACCACTGTGTATTTAATACATTAATACATTTAAAGAAATTCTTGAACAAGCTGGGGAAAGATGCTACATCAACAGATTTAATGTCACTCCTACGTTGCCCATCCACGTGCATTCAGAAATGTTCTGTACTTCTCTGGCCATTGTATCCAACAAACTGTCTTATGTCTGTGTTTTTATTTTTGGACTCAGGGCGAGAACTGAATAAAAATGAATATTTTGATGGACAAGTATTTGGGTTCCTTGTTATGACTGATTCCCTCAAGGAAAGGAATCTGTAGGGCTTGGTTGTTTGAAGTTCATTGTTTTAGCTTCCTTCTTCTCAGTTCTGTCTATTCTCAGTGCCTTAATTTAATCAAAGGTGGCAAGCAATGGCGGCTTCTGGTTCTCAAAGCTCAGGAAATGTATTTCATTTCCTTTGGATGTAGATCAGTTTTATCAAAACAAGTGATGGCTTTTTATCATCACTAGCCAAACTCCGCAGTGAAATCTTAAACAAATAACAATCCAGTACATTAAGGATCACGTGGCCCACTTTTTAAAGAAGGAATTGTGGTTAAGATTTTTTCAAAACAACTGGAACTTTTATGGGTTTTTATCCAAAACAGTAGTTAAATCACCATTTCCCCTAACAGCTATTTCTTGAGGACATTTATATGACAGTAATGAAATAGGTGATCAAACTTCTCAAACAGGAGATCAGTTCATATGTGGACTTTGAACGGCAAAGTTGTAAAAAGCCTTGGAGATGATCGCTGATAAAGGCTACATTATTAAAACAGTTTCTCCTGGGATTGGTATTTAATAAGTCAACTAAAAAGTAATGATCATCACTCCTAGAACACTTCGTAGAATTATTTGTCCTTTTTTATAAATGGATTTAAATAGTCTCATTTGCGTGCCCCACCACCAGATTTTTTTTTAGGAATGTATGTCCCTTGGTTATACTTGAATTTCTTCACTACGTTTCATAGAAACAAAGGTCTTGTTTAAACATTTTTCATTGTTAGCAGCAAACTCTCATATGTTCTAAGAGTTGCTGCTATGTTTTTGTCATTCTGAAAAATTAACCCAGAATTCCAGGAAATCAACAAAAAGGAGAGGCCCTTTCCTGCATGCACAATCGACCTCATTGCAGAAGGGTCTGGTTCTGTACTTACAAGCTCCCCAAATGTCCCTCTTCTTTTTGTAAATCAAATGATATTTTGGACACAAAGTGGTACCTTACACTAGAAACCTGTATAGGATTCTTCTGAAGGGCAAATACCCTTTTTTTTAATCGTGGATTTAATAGTCACCTCCTAATTCACTTGTGCCCTGCCCTTCAATGTACATTCCTTGAAAAGGAGGCACCCCTGTGTTGGACTTTTTCTCCTGCGCTTTCATCATCAAATGTTACCACAGGGCAACTGTGTCTTTAACATGTGATGTCCCAAGAATATACTGTCCAAACCCAAAACTCAAGAATTGTGTTCAAGGATTGGTCTGAAAACAAACCAAATATTGAAAATCCAGAAGAGCTGGGATGTATATCTCCACAGATACAGCAATAGCTGTTGTTCCTTTCGGTAAAACATCGAGACCATTGTAAAGTGGTTGCCGTCTCAATGCAATGGGAATTTCACACCTGAGACTGAGTCAGCCTGACTGCCCCACCGAATTTATGCCCAAATTCTGTGGTTTCTGGAGCAGAATATAAGGTTCTTATTGCCCAAGAGTAGACGGACATGGCTTTTGGATAGAGACACTCCTGCAGCCCATCTTTTTTATTCTCTTGCTCAGCAGCACCTTTCCTGCCGTGGCTCCTTGTTTTGCATCTGGATTCCTTGTCCTGCTCCAACCATCACCTCTGGGAAAGGGAGGGCTGCGTCTGCTGACTGGTCCATGAGACTGCAGCTGACAGAGGACTGACGGTCCATCCCGACACAAGCACGGGGTCCGAATAGTTTTTTAAGATGGGAAGAGTGCTCGACATTCTTACCTGATTCTCTCTCCAAGGTCAGACTGATTCTCCTTATCTTTAAGGTAAATAACCAAGGCACGACAGATAAGCAATGTGCTCCATAAATCAAGACTCATTGCTGGGGTGGTGTGATGAATTGGGAGATTGGGATTGACATATATACACTAATATGTATAAAACAGACAACTAATAAGAGCCTGTTGTATAGCACAGGGAACTCCAAAAAAAAAAAAAAGACTCATTGTTGATCAATACTCTTGTTGGTGCAGAATCCAAACCATCAGAAAGAAAGAGCAGGGATATTTTTAACTGTTGTACGATGATGGTTGATGTCAGTAAGGAGGCCTCAGAGGCATTTTGCTGTGAAGCTTGAAGGGAGGACTGGCTACGTTCATCTGTGTGTCTTCACAACCCAGAGCCGGCCTGACATGCCCCTCAGTGAATATTTACCAAATTGAGTTACATTTTTGAGATTGTGATATAGTTTCCAAATCATAAAACACTATGAGATTAAACAATTTTTAGTTTAGTATTACAGTATTTAACGAATCCTGACTGCTTGACAATTAGTGATCTGTGTAGCATTTAGGATGACTTTTTACTAAACACCATTCTTGTTGACGTGAAATTTAATAAGGATCCAAACCTGAGATTTCTTTTTTAACTACATGAACCACCGTGAACATTCAAGTCTTAAGAATCTCAGTAATTGTCTTTAATCCACAACTCTCTTTTCCCCAAAATAATTTATTTCTAAATTGAAGAAAACTGAATGACATTGGTGCTTCAGTTGTGGCCCACTAACTGCATCTCAAAAACACAGATGCTTGCTAAGCCTTCTGATGCCTTAAAATTTGGCTATTGGCTTTAATGTTTATGACTTCAGATGATGCTACATAGATCAGTTATAATGACATTCAGGAGGTAGGTGTGTTTGTTTTGGAAACAAAACCAGTGACTCCAGAGCAGAATATTTATTAATTATGACTGTCACAAGCAGAAACAAAAATTATGGGTCACCTTTACGGTGTCTTTATTGAAGCTAAACTGAACCATGGAATTGTTTGCTCCAATTACTTTCTATGTCGCATAGAGGGGACACACTAGAAAGAGGCTGGTTGTTTATGAACCAGATTCTCATCTCAAACACATTCAGAACCTCTGACGGTGATGATCTGAGACATTCCATGGGCCAGAGTTGGGATAAAGCTTTAGCAAGCGGCAGGAGGACACCTGGGAGGGGAACATTGAGGGAAACTTCTCAGAAGTCACTGCTATGCCTCCTCTTTGCTATGGTTACAGAAAATAAGAGACTATTTTAATAATTATAGTAATTTGGGGGAAATGTTTAAGGTAAAAGGAAATAAGTTGCCTTTCTAAAATAAAATCTCAAAGTGAATCAGGAAACTATTTACGTACTAACCATAATAGCTAACATTTAACAGAGTTTCCGCTGCCAACACTGCTCTGTATTATTAGGATGGAGAAGTCCCGTGGGCCGGAGCCCTGAGAGAAAGTATGGGAAGGAGGCCGAGCTGAGCTGCGAGGGTGAAGATGCGGAAAGGAGGAGTGCTGTGCTCTCAGCTGAGGCCAGACTTTGAGAAATTGGAGAAGTGACGTGAGCAAAAGCTTGAAAATGGGGATGATCCACTGACCTGAAAAGTAGGGTTTCTGTAGGAAGTTTGGGGCATAATTCTGGAAATGGTAATTCTCCTAAAATTGATCTATCAGTTTAATGCAAGCCCAATGAAACTCCCAGCAGGGTTTTTCGCAGGTCTTTATGAGCTGATTCTAAAAAACATTATGAAATATCAAAGGTCCAGGAATAGCCAACACATGTAGGGAGAGGGTACCGGACTACCGGACATCAGTGTTTATTATGAAGCTATTGAAAAGGACACAGTTGCTGATGATATAAGAACACAGACATCGAATGGAATGAACAGACCCACACCTATAGGAGCTTAGGGTCCTCGTGTCTCAGAGGGAAGAAGAGGAGCCTGAAACAGTGATTATTCATATGGAAAAATTAATGACCTCGGATCTCTACTTTATCCCACATACAAAGCAATTCCAGACAGTCTTAGTACTCATATGTCAAAAGAAAACCCTTTAAAAGTTTAGTGGAAAATACAGGTGTATTCTTTCTTCCTATCCTGGAGTGAGGTAAGAATTCTTATATAAGACTCAAAAAGTTAACCACAATAACAAAAAAATACATTTAATTAGATGACAGTTAGAAATTCCATTCATCGTGAAGCAACATAGAGAAAAAAAACACAGACTATAAATGGGAGAAAATATTCTCTACGCACTTAAACCGAAAGAATTAGTGTCAAAAATATATAAAGAACTAAAATCAGTAAGAAAATGATAAACAACCCAGTAGGAAAAAAAGGGCAAAAATCCACTAGACATTTCAGAGAAGAAAGATCACAAACATCCAATAAGGACATTGAGAGGTTGCCGGCCTCATTAGTAATCAGAGAAACTCGAATCAGTTTCTGATTCAATAGGTTGGAGGAGGGGCGGGGAAGAGGCGAGTCAAGAATTTGCACGCATTGCAGGAGTTTCTAAATAGTTCCAAGTTCCCAGATGCTGCAGTTCAGAGACTAAACTTTGATAAGTAGTGGCTTAAAGAATAGCTTTTAAAACAGAGAACAAAAGCAGCCAAATCTGAGCCAAATATTCCTCCTTAGGGTTACACACACACACACACACACACACACAAACACATCCTGCTAACACTGCAGGATAAATGTACCAGGAGAACCACAGACACAGATTCAGGACAGCGTTACCTGTTGGGGGTGACCTGTTGGGGGGTTGGGAGGATGGAGAGCAGAGGGGGGTGGGAGGGGCACAGAGACGGGAGCTCTCAGTGTGGAAGCTCTCTGCCCCAGTGGTGTGCGTCTTGGGTTGTCATCATATAACTAAAAACAAATAAATGAATAAATGAAATAAATAAAATACAAGATGGCCGGAGAGTCAGGTATGAACCAAAGATGAGAAAATGTCATGAACCAAGGACAATGGTTAATTCCATTATACGAACTTGAATTCCACTTAAAAGCACACAAGACAGAAGAAAACAAATCACACTGATGCCAGAACTGAGTGGCAAGCAGAGAAGTCTGCCGGCTCTCAGGAAGGCCATGGGAAGCCACTTCCAAGCTTGAGGCGTCTGGGCACCGTGCCCAGGAGATGCTGGGAGAAGCAAAGGTGGAAATGGTTTGGCACAGCCTGCCTGCTCTCCACAAGCAAGGTCCCCGACGTGGGCTGCTTCCTCCTTTCCTCTCCATTTGGTTGCCACTGGAGACACGGACAGCAGGGCTGGGCAAAGCGTGAGGGACCATGGGGGCAGCCAGGCGTCAGTCCAGCTCCTCCATCCCATGGCAGACTCGTCACCTGAAGAACAGAAACAGCAACGCCGGCTCGCCCCACTCAGGGGCCACTGTGGGCGTGATCTCAGACAGCGGACCGGCTGGACGGGGAGGGTCTCCGTAAAGTGCGAAGCTAAGGAAACGCCAGCATGCGTCTCAGGAAGAAGAAAAGTGCAGCCTTCAGCTCCATCACTTTTTTGCTCCGTTCTCCCTGGTTCCCTGGGTGGAATAGTACCTTCCAGTGCCCACCTGTGCTCCTTCTATCCCCCTACCTGGCTGTATTTTTCTTATAGCATTTCTCACCCCCTGAAGCTGATGCACAGTGATCGTTAATTTGCTCCCATAAGTTACAAGCTCCAGCCAGGCGAGGAGCTGGTCCGTCCCCCTCGCGCCTCATCCGGGTGCGGGGCAGGTCCGGGCACACTGAGGGTTGTCCGCGACTGTGGGGACAATGAATGGGTGAAGGGAGGAAGGAAGGCGAAGAGGAGGGCTCGCTGAGGAGGGGTGACTGGGCGAGCAGCCCACCTTGGTCCTCTGGGTTTCGCCTCCAATGAGGGGTTCCCGCTGATGTTACTGTATCCGCCCTGAGACCCCACCAAGCATGCGGTACTTCCCAGGTCCAAGGGTGAGCAGAAGGGCCTCTTTGCTCCCCTGGACATCACTGAAACTTTCAAAAAGAATTACTAAAAATCAAGGTAGGGCTAAGGAGCCCAGAAACTGGAAAATGTCTCAGCATCTGGGTTTTCAAAACCCAGTTCCAGGTTCTGCTGTGATGAACAGCCTGCCTTTTCCAGGAACCCTCCTGGGGTGGCCTCGCTCTGGCCCCAGAGGCTGGCACAGCCCACAGGCATCCTGCTAAGGCCTCTCACCTCCTTGGTCCATAAGCAGCGGCATCTCAATGCGCGTTACCAGAGAGAGAGCCTCCCAAAGATCTCGAGGCTTTGCTGACGAGACAGGACATGCGAGTTTGTTCCATAGGCATCCGGACCCCGTCCTGCATCTTCTCTGCATGGACGGCCCCTTCCGTGCTCGTGGGCCCTGGAGTGAGCACCTCCTCTGAGGGCTGTGCTCTACTGAGCATTTGTTTTCTTCTTTTAACCACAGAGACTATTCCCTAGCTTCTACTCCAAATTTTTGACTCACCTAGAGCCTACTCAAGAATCGGATGCCTCCTAAACTTCCAAAGGAGAACAGAAATCCTCAGGGAAGCAAGGTCTGCCCCATCGAAATGGAATCAACCCCATCCCTCCAGTCTGTTTAAGGCAGTAGTTCTCAAACTTGGTACCAGCAAGTGTTAGAATGCACCAGTGCCCAGATCCCACCCCTAAGGGTTCTGACTTACCTGATCTGGGGTGTAGCCTGGGCCTCAAGATGATAAACTCTCCCCCAATTATTCTAACAGTAACCAAGATTGAGACCTGTTACTGTAAAGCTGGACAATGTTTCTGGTTCTTCAATAAAAAATACTATCATGAATTTGAGGCACATTTATTCTTCTATGGGTTGATTTGTACCCTCCAAAACCCCTGTGTTGAAATCCTAACCCCCAGAGCCTCAGAAGGTGACCTTATTTGGAGGGAGGGTCTTTACACAGTAGTCAGGCTAAGCGAGGTGATCGGGCAGCCCTGATCCAGTAAGGCTGATGGCCCTTTAAAAAGGGGACATTTGGACACAGAGGGAGGGTGACGTGAAGACACCGGGGGAAGAGGGTCTTGCCAACACCCGGCTCTTGGACGTCCAGCCTCCAGACTGTGAGGAAATAAGTTTCTGTTGTTTGAGCACCCCCCCCACTCCCCCCTCTGTCCGTAGTATTTTGTTACGGCAGCAACAGCCTGAGCTGACTGATACACATTCATGCCACAGTGAAATTCCTGTGGTTAGAATCTGTGTGGGGCTTTAGGGCTCGTGGTGTGAATTCCCAGCCAATGCCCAGTGACACAGGCTGAAGTTAATCTCTTTTCATGGGTGACATCCCTGCAGCTCAGAGACTATGCCCAAGGCCACACAGGTAGCAAGTGTCTCGTGCAGATCTGAGCCGGGTCTGCCCTTCTAGGCCGCAGCTCATCTCACTCCGACAATCTTGGGTTATTTCTTGAGGCCTGGAGGAAGGTGCTGGTGCCTGGGGGGAAAGGGGCACAGAGAGCCAGGCTGGGGCTCTGCTCCAGCCCTGGTGGCCGTCTCTGGGCACCTGCCCCTGCTTCTGGCCATGCTCTAAGAAGCAGAGCCCAGACCCTCTTCATCCCAATTTAGAGTCAGCTGCTGGTGGTCTTTGCCCCTCTCTTCCCCACGCTCATCCTGTCAGCCCCTGTTCAGACTGAACCAGACGTCCTGGGGTAGGTCAGGACTGGCCGGATCTCCGAGTGGTGCCCTCGGGTGAGTGAGCACAGCCTGTGCCGATAGGAACTTCATCCCATGCCAGGAAGCGTTCCTTTTTTTCTGAATTGGAAGTTTCTAGCCCTCCATAAGTTCTCCTTCAATCTCGAGTTCCCAAACTATAATTCCCATCTCCTCAAGGCTGAGTTAATAGAGCTTGACACTCTATTTTTAACTGCCTTCTTTGGTTGGCCTCCTTTTTCAGCAAAGTCGCTGCTTCATAGGTCATTGGGCAGGTCGAATGCTCAAAAAGCCATCAATTAGTCAGGAGCTTAACCGCTTTCCTGTGAACTGGCCTAAAAATCCATTGTTTCCTTCATTGTTATGAAGACCCGGCATGGCTGACAGTGATTTGTTCATTGACATCCACTCCTGTTTTGAAAATATATCTGAAAAAAGGTTTTCATTCATTCTAGCTTTGTTTATTATCGCCCAGGCTCTGAATTAAACTTTAGACATAGAAGATCTACGTTTTTCAGTGACTTGCGTGTCTGTTGTTCCGGAATATTATTGAATTGGCTCCAATCACCTTTCTGTGGACTTGGTAACTTAGCCAGATTTGCTCATGGAATTCTTCCCTTAACTACATTCCCCAAACCCTGGCCGTCCTCCCCAAACTGCATTTTTCCTCCTCTGGGGGCTCTAAAACACACATCATGGCTCTGCACAGATTTTCCCTAATACCTGTAAGAACTGCTATTTTCACAGCAGGAAGGGTCTGAACCCGGCTTTCGACTTTGGGACCCCTCACGCAGGAAGGACCGGCTCCTCGGGGAGGGGACAAGCCAGCCCTCCTTCCTTCCTGCCCAATTAGCCGCTTTCTCCCTCTCCCCACACTTTGCCTTTGAACTTCAGACTTCCTCCCGTGGCTCTGACCCCTTAACTGAGCCTGGGGTTTCCAATCAGGGCAATGCAGTGCCAGAGCTTTGGGGATATTTATCGGCAATTCTGGTGACAAACACAAAGAGCGAGGAAAGCCTCATCTCCGCATCTAGGTCACATCTTTGGACTTTGTCTTCTGGGTATCAAGTCCCTCTTATTTGGAAGAGCAAACATTTTGCTGTGAGGAACCAGCCTTCCCGTATTTAATGAGCAATAAAATGTTAAAATAGGAATTTTGTGCGTCGCCAAGATTGAACAGATGCTGCATTCCAAAGTGAGATGACAGGCCACCGAGAAGACAAAGTGAAACGGCCCAGAGTCAGGGGGAGGGTGCACCCCCTTCGCCTCAGGTCCTCAAGGACAGCCTTCGGGAGCACTGTGTGTTCCTTGACATTCACGGGTCACAGAGGGCTCGTGCCTGATCCCATCCGGAAACTTACAGGAAAAGGCCAGCCAGGACAGCCACTCGATGAGGGGTAAAGTGGTGGTTCTGCAAGATAGCGCACTTCGCGGGACCACCTGAGGTTCCGAGGTACCGACTCCTGGATGTTAAGTGTCTGTGTGTACACACGTGTTGTAAGTGTACACATGCGAGTGCAAGCTCATCCACGTTAGTGAGGAAAGCATAGGGGGCAGAAGAGGAGGGTGTGGCCGGGACACCCGCCGTGTGGCTGCAGGCCTTCCCAGCTCCTGCCCAGGGCGGCCGTCACAATGACCACACACTGTGTGGCTTGCCACAGAATCGTACCCATCATGGTTCTGGAGGCCAGGAGTCTGAAGTCAGGGTGTCAGCAGGGCCAAGCTCCTTCCAGAAGCTCCAGGGGAGGAGCCCTCCGCCTCATCCAGTTCCTGGCAGTGGCCGCCGTCCCTGGCCTGGGACAGCATCACTCCAGTGTCTGTCTGCATCTCCACAGGGCCTTCTTCCCTGTGTCTCTGCCTCGAATCATCCTCTCCTTTTTCTTATAAGGACACCGGCTGCTGGATTAAGAGCCCACCCCAAATCTGGGAGGACTTCACCTTGGCATCTTTAACTTAACAACCTCTGCGAAGGCACTATTTCCAAATGAGGTCAGAGTCACAGGTACTAGGGGTTAGGACTTGGGCACATCTTTTGGGGGAACATAAGCCAACCTGTTACAAATGCCTGGGGCTGAGGAAGAGGAGCAGGTGAGAGATCCCCAATGACTCAGAGAATGAGGAAAGTTGTCAGAGCTCGTGCATCCCAATGCAGTGTCCTCAGGGCTCTGACGATGAATCCTGAGTCCCCGGTGCTGTCAGTGGGCTCACAGTGGGCACCCAGGGTCTCGGGGTGAGGCTCTGAATGGGGGAGCGGCCTACCTGTGGCAGGTGGGGGAGGACCAGTGACCCTGGGGACAGACATGGCTGCTCCCAGGCCGCAGGGCCACAGCCGGAGTCCCGGGAACCTGTAGCTGGGAGGTGTGGACTCTTGGTATGTCTCCCGCAGAGGTGTCCCCTCGCTCGTCTCGACTGTCCCCTCTTTTCCACCCCCTTCTTCCCAGCACC
This sequence comes from Balaenoptera ricei, assembly GCF_028023285.1. Classification (NCBI taxonomy): domain Eukaryota; kingdom Metazoa; phylum Chordata; class Mammalia; order Artiodactyla; family Balaenopteridae; genus Balaenoptera; species Balaenoptera ricei. The sequence continues at coordinate 2,159,870 of NC_082650.1, forward strand.
TGCTCCTTGCATGGGGCAAGGACGCCATTTGGGGCTCCTGCCTGAGGTCACCCTGGCTTTCATGGGAAAAAGTGCCTTGTGTTCTAAACATTACCAACAACTGGAACTCACCCCGAGGACACCTGGGTCTTACAGGGACAAAGGCTCCAGAGACATCGACACAGGCCCTGCCTTGGAACTGTCCCTTCTGCTGCCACTGCGCGGGGTTTAGAGGGCTGTTCTCGAGAGGAGGGTCTGGGACGCAGCCCTTGGCCTTGTGTTCATCCGTGTCTTCTCCTCCGTGGAGGCCTCTTGTCCTCATGGGCAGGACACGACTCGATTCAACACAGGCAGAGTCTCTGTCACCAGCCAGGGATGATGAGGGGCGCCGAGGATGAGCAACCACCCCATAGAGTACAAGGCACTCAGCCAATTCACACAGGCGCTCGCAACGCCAGATGGCACTGGGGCGAAGTGCTGCGCTCGAGAGCGCTTCTGCTCAGATGCCCCACTTCTCCAGTTCAGATAATGAGACACCAGTTCCTAGTGGACCAGTGGACCAGCATGTTCAGTCACGGGAGAGTCACAGGGTCTGGCCAAGCTTCACATGCTTCGGGTCTCTGAGGAGCGTGACTTCCTTTTTTGCAGGTGTCAGCGCTCTCTGACCGTACCCACTGCCACCATCACCCATAACAAATTTGTGGGGTTGTGTCTATACTTTTTCCAAGAGGCTTTCCCTTATAGTTTCCCAGCTAATTCTCAACAACAATGAGTTAGGTAGAGCTGGTAGTATCTTTCCTTTAGTAAATAGATATCAAAGACTTGCTTAAATTTCCACAAAAATAATAGTGTTGGAACCAGAAGCTGGCTGGATTTATTTCCAAAGAACCAATGAATTCCTGTAACACAAGACCTTTGTAGATTACATTTCCTTACCGTCCATCTTCAGACGGAGGGCTCAACGTACAGTGACCCCACAAAGTAACCCCAGTGGAAATGGGCTCCTACTCCGTACAGGCTGGTCTGGAAGGGCATTTTCCTGACACCCACAGAAATGCTTGTGAGCTAAGCAGATTATTTGATATTATCAGCCAGAGAGCCATGACTGTGCTTCTAATATAACACAGTGAGAACGTGGGATTTTGGATTTCCCATCTGTGCTGTGAAGTTAACAGTTCTTGGAGCCTCACGTTACGTTATGCTCTTTTCTTCAGCAAATATATATTAACAGATGCATGTGTGTGTGTGTGTGTGTGTGTGCATGCATATATACACATATATATATGTGAACACACACATGTTTGCTTTACTCAGTTGTACCACTTACCACTTTTTTCTTGTAAAAACTTTAAATCACTTCTTGTCAATAATGAGTACTTTCATTATATAATCTTTTAAATGTAATATACATGTAAATAGGACCAGTCATTCTTTCAGGTGTGATTCCATTGATCAAATGTTAGAGGTGCAGACCACTCCAGAACATCGCAATGTTTCCAAAGATGATAAAGTTCAGGCAGCCCAATAATCGGTCAGGGACTACTTTCCCCAGCCCTCTCAGGGCAAGCTTTCGTTCCGCACAGCCCTGCTTTCCAAAGCACAATGCTTAGTCAGCTATGTCCACAGCTGGGTTTCACACTGACTCAGAGCTCCCAGCTTATCCCCGTAGACCTCCTACCTCTTTCCTCATCGCCCCGCGCCCACCCTCCTCGGCAAAGTGCAGCCCAGTACAAGGACGTGATGGAAACCTGCAAACCAGCCGCCCAGCTTGCCTTCCCTGTCAGGGTCTCGGGGTCGGGGTGCTGGGCCGTGGGAGAGGCCTGGGCCCACTTGGCCCTTCTGCCGAGACCTGGGTGATGTAAGTGGGTGTTGACTTGTTGGGAATTCTTCTCTCAAGGCCAAACTGGTGTTTTTGTGTCTCCAGATCACCGTTCCCGCCTCTCCTGCGCCAGCATGAGGACCGTCATCAACACAGCAGGGCTAGAGTGCTTCTGGATTGCTGAGACATCAAGAAAATATTGGATTTGCCCATGACATACAATTGATATTTCCAAAGAATGATGAAATCTGCACGAGGAGAAATAGAATCACCGATAATTAAGGTGCTCTGAGCTGTCATCTTCAAAAAGAAGTTGAACGGAAGCCGAAGGAAAATTCGTAAGTGTGCACGTGAGGGGCAATGAATCTCAGTTAATCGTTGGGGAAAATCGCGGTCAAATATTTAAAACCAAAAGCTCCCAGGGAGCCTGTGACCATCTAAAACACTTTGTTAAAAGCAAGTGGAAGCTACACCATACATCTAAACACCAAGCAAAGGTCCAGCTAATTTTTTAGAGGTATGTGCCACAAAGAAGAAAACCAAACAAAAATCTACCCTCCAGTTGTACAGAAGGAAAATTTGCAGCAATTTTTTCTTCAAATATGTGCCAGCATTTCTCATGTTTTGGGCTCTGTGCTAGGTGCTGACATTAAGTCCATCCTCAGAGCCAGCGTGGTCTCTGCAACTGCATCGAATCCTAGATCCCATGGAGGAGATTCTCGAAAAACGCACGTGGAAAGGAATCCACACTGTGGAAGAAGTGACGTCCCCCTGAGATCTGGAGAAGAGGGTAGTTCCAGATGGAGGGGATAGTGAGAGGGGAGGGGGTAATAGCAGGATTACTGAACTCTGGAGTGAGCAGATAGTAACCAAAAATTGAAGAGAAACCAAAAATTCTATATGCAGATAGAATGAATGTAAGATTTTACTTTCACAAAAGGAGAGGTACACTATCAAAGTATGATTGAGGTAGACAAGCTCCCGCCTTTTAAAAATGTAAGATAATTCCTGTAAGATGTAGAGACTCTGACATCCACACTGTCTTTTTGCTCTCGAGAGATACCCCATGAAATTGAAGAGCTGACTCCTTAAACAGGTTCAGGAAAGACTAAGAAGAACTCATTATCAATAGATTTTTTTTTTGAATTTTATTTTATTTATTTTTTTATACAGCAGGTTCTTATTAGTTATCCATTTTACACATATTAGTGTATATATGTCAATCCCAATCTCCAGATTTACAAGAAGCTATTGATGATGCTGGAAACAGTCTGGTAGGTGCTCCTTAGATTGATGTCACGGGACCCAAGCTTGTCCTTTCTTGTGGGGATTTTGAGAGCAGAACTCCTGGCCTCAGAGGATGACTTGATTCTGCCTGCAGCCCTGTAGGACTGGACATCTCTTCTCCTCACTCACAGGTGAGACTCAGGACCTCCCTCTGCTTATCCGTCTGGACCAGAACATTCAATCACTCGACAAGCATTATGCTGTGGAGGGCAGGGGTGCAGAGCACATTTCAGAATCTGGTGTCCTTTGAATGGCCAGAGGTGAAAGTGTAGCTGGAAAGAGCGAAGTCTGGAAAATTAATACCAGAGATGCCATCATTTTTTGTATGACCGATACTGAGTTTACTCCATGCTAGGCTGGGTACATAACTGTTACCAAGTCCAAGCTCGTCTTGCTCACCGCATGACAGGCCAGTCAACCAAGAGATGAGCAGTCAGGGCAAGAAACAGCAACTTTATTTGGAAAGTCAGCAGATGGAGAAGAGGGTGGACTCGTGTCCCAAAGAACCACCTCGCCTGGATTAGCATTCAGACTTCTTTTATACTAAAAGGGGAGGAAGTAAAGTCCTGGTTCCAGGCAGCCTCCAGAGGGGCTGTATTAATTTCTTCCTTCCTGCAGCCATTCACAGGTGGGCTGGTCAGGATGTTTCCTGTGAGCTGAACAAAGGTATTTTAACCTAACACTCATTACCTGGGAGGCAGGGTTCCCAGAGATGGGCCATTATGTATAATTTAAGCTTATAAGTGACATCCCTTATCCCTTTAGTGATTAAGTTGTCATAGAATACAAAGGTTCTTCCCTATTACATAATGACAACACACAGACACAGTCCTTGGCCTCATGGGGCTTGCAGTTAATAAGACGTTTATAAGGAGGGTGTGAAAACCTTCCACAGGCTTGAGCTGGTGTACGTTTGTGATTTCTTTGTTCCTTCTATTGACATGAGGTCCAGGAGTTGTTGAAAGGACTCAAACCCTTTTCCTCCCCAATGGAAAGCCATCTTTCAGATTATAACAATTATCTACCTGTGTAACAAAAATGTCCAAGTGCCTTAAAATACATAATATGTGTGTATTTTCTAAATGACATGCATGTAAAGTGGCTCCCTTAGCCCTGCTTTCTGACTCATTTCATGGAGCAGATATCATGGTCCTCCCCTCCTCTGGGGCTTTGTCTGCTATCGTTTCCCTGCCCTGAAAACACTCCCACCCCAGACACCAAGGGTTCCAGGCCAGGCAGGAAATAATCCATTCGTCTGGTACCTCAAAGCCACACTAATCCAAAACACCACTTGTTTTTCAATATCTATTTCTTGCCTGTCAGGAATCGCTGTGCATTTTGAAAGAGAGGCTGTCTCAGGAGGAAACGCAGACGATCAGGGCAGAATCCTGAGTCAGAATGTGAAGTGACGACACAGGAAGCAGACAAAGGGACCTTCTGCCCCACGGAGGGGGTGGGGCAGGGCTGACAGACACAGCAGCACAGTGATTTTTATCTGAATTTCAGCACTTAACAACCTCCACGAAGCACCCAGTGAATGCTGAGCTTCTTAACTTGCTCAAAATTTATTTCAATTTGTGTTTGTACACTGCGTATTATTATTTAGTGGTGGGTCCCCATGACTGCATGTTATGTTTTCCTGCATTTATCTCACAGACAGTTTTCATGTTTTTGAAGGATTCTGCCTCGCTGTCAGTTTCAATAATTTTATTGCTTTAGTCAACCATAGCTGGTGAAACTACAGTGACTCAGGGTTAAAATTCAGCTCATCATTCAAGGAGCATTTAGAAAAAGGGGGGGGGGTGCAGCATCCATGACCTTGAAGGGTGGTCCATTGGCTGCGGCCCCATCTTCCTGACTTGGCAGGAGGGAGGCCCTTCCCTCCCTCTCCTCCCAGACAGGATGGGCTGGCAGAGAGCTTCCCGGTTCAGCTCTTCTAATCTTTCTTTTCTTGCATCAGATTCATCTCCCGTGGTACCTTGTTTCCCTCTGGCTTTCCGTTGCCTAGGAAATGAAATAAGGCCGTAGCAGGGGCTGCGCGAGGGCTGGGGGCTGCGTGCTCTCTGGAGCTCACCAGGTGGAAGGGGGTCTGCCTCGGTATCTGACAAGAATTTCTGCAGCAGTCGAGCAGCCTTGTTAGGATTTTTCCCATGCCACTTCACAAAAGATGGAAGGCACAAACAAAAGTGGGATGCTAGCCCGGCTGTACCCCTTTGTCTGAGAGCCCAGGCCTGGCTGGACCTCCCGGCGGACGCATGCATAATTCAGAGCAGCTGATTCAGAGCTTTGTGCTTCCCTGAAAGAAAAGGTGGCCCTGGAGAGGAGGGGTGGAGAGACAGAGGTTGGTCTAATTAGGAATACCCAGTTGTGCATAATATTTACATAAGGCAGAGCTAAAATTCCTCAGATGGTCAAGAAAGGGAGAAAGTAAGAATTTAACCTCTCAGAACAGCAAGATAAGTGGAAGTGTAGCACTTTTAATTCACGGCGCTTCACCTCTTGCAACAGCCTTTGGCGTGTGTGGACCGGAACGCAGCCTTCTCTGCCCACGTGGGATAAGCCTGCCTCTTCCGTAGGTGCTGAAGTTATCAGCACTTTTCCCCCGGGTCCCGTTCGGGTCACGCTATCTCATGGGATTCACAGGGCAGCTTTGTCCCTGTTTCCTTGCCAGCAGGCCTGGCTGATGGAGCTGTGATTCCCAGTCCCGTAGACCCCGCCGCTGAGGGGCTGAGTCTGGCGTGTTCTTTTCAGTCCTTCTTCAGCTCTCCCTGGAGGCACCGACTGGTCGAAGGCAGAGCTCCGGCTGGTTCTGTCGTCGCTTTTCTGTTACCATCTCCAACCTCTGCAATGCAAAGAACTGGGCAGGATAGTGTGAAGGGAAGCAGGAGAAAGGACATAAAAAAAAGAAATCTCTGTTTTGAAATTCTATGGTAATTCTAACGTCACGTAAAGACAAGGCTGTTTATGTTTCTCATTTTAAGAATTCAGGGGACTTCCCTGGTGGCACAGTGGTTAAGAATCCACCTGCCAATGCAGGGGACATGGGTTCGAGCCCTGGTCCGGGAAGATCCCACATGCTGCGGAGCAACTAAGCCCGTGCGCCACAACTACTGAGCCCACATGCCACAACTACTGAAGCCCGCGTGACTAGAGCCCGCGCTCCATAAACAAGAGAAGCCCGAGCACCGCAGCGAAGAGTAGCCCCCGCTCGCCGCGACTAGGGAAAGTCTACACACAGCAACGAAGACCCAACTCAGCCAAAAATAAATAAATAAATAAAATTTATTTAAAACAAACAAACAAAAGAATTCAGTACAAGGAACACGATGTCCCCATTTCTGATTGTTTTAGTTTTACTTAAAACTCTCCATGTCCCTCAGAGTCACCTGTGGTTCCCAATTGTCTGCTGGACCCATGTCCTCAGACGGGTGCCCAGGGGGTTCGTAGCTCAGACACACACACACACTTGCTTCTTTATGTGGTGTGTGTGGTGTGTATTGCATCGAATCTACAGATCAATTGAGAAGAATTAACATTTTAGCAATATTAACTTATTTAATCCGTATTTCTTCATTTATTCAGGTCATCTACCATTTCTCTCAGCAATGTATCCTATTTCCAGTGTGTTTTTTTTTTTAGATCTTATACTTATTTTGTTAAATTTCTCCTTAAGCATGCTTTTTATACTTTTATACAAGGTTTTTAAAATTTTTTCATTTTCCATTTTTTGCATTGCTAGTATATGGAAATATAATGGATTTTGTTGTTGATGTTGTTAGTATCCTACAATTTTGTTAAATTGATCGCTCTGGAAGCTTTTTTGGCGATTCCTTAGAATTTTCTACATACTTAGTCATGTCATTTGCAAATAAAGACAGATTTTATTCTGCCTGACCAATATGTGTGTCTTCTATTTCCATTCTTGGCTTATTTCACTGGCTTGTGCAGTGTTGAATAGAAGTGGTGGGAACACACGTTCTCACCTTGTTCACGGTCTCAGGAGAAAAGAAAGAGTCTTTACGGCGACACTCAGGAAAGTTTACTCATCACCCCGCTTGTGGCACTGCCCCCTCCAGTCCTGGTGCTGAAGCCAAGAGAACAACATCACATCCTCGACCCTGGACCCACAAACAGGGACCTGGGCTGACAACACTCAGGCATCATACATGCAGCTGGGAAGGACACCCCCCAACCACCCCCAGGTGGGCGCTGGGCAGATGGGGACAACAGGTGGACATTCCATTTTGGTCTGTGGCTCCTTAAGCTTCCCTCCTGCAGACGAAAGCACAGCAATGCGGATGCACAGGGCTGGGGCGATGCCTGCAGGACGGGTGGTTGTTTGTCGGAAGGCCGTGTAGGATGCACCGGAGCTCCTGACTCCCCCACCGGCCACCTCACTCAGCATCTTGATAACACCCGTCCTCACCTGTGGTGCAGCCGGAAGCATAGTGCCCGCACCAGGGAGCAGTCTGAGGGCTAAGTGACTGGATACCGGGGCCCCCTGGAGGTGTGCACACGCAGTGTTAGCTGTTACTGCGATGAAAGCGTACGTCTCCCAAACTTATTAAACCAATAAATCCTAGTTTTATGAACGTCTTGTGAGACTAATGTTTCTTGGAACATACTTTTGAAAAGTCTGCGTGGTGGAAAAGTAAGGGTTTTGGGGCTTAGACTCTAGATCTCTGGGGAGCTTTCTTTCGTTTTTGGTGTGGGTGGTGTATTTCATTGAGTTAATTTCTTTGTTTTCCGAAAGAGTGCATGGGTGGTAGGATATCTGCCTTTTGCTCTCAAAGTTAAACAACAGTTTGGCTGAGTGTAAAACTGTAATATTCTTTCTCTCAAAATCCCTATACATACTAACTGCTTTTTAAGTTTAGTGTCACAGTAAGGGCCTCGGGGTCAGTCTGATTCTCTCTCCTCCATCAATCCCCTTCCTCTGTATGGGAATGGTAGCATTTTCTTCTACAGGGAATTAGGAGCACTGACCAGATTGCATTTATATGTGTAGTCTTCCTGCCCCTTGGGCGCGGTTCGGGAATTTTCCTGTGTCATACACTTGGTTACGGCCTCCCAGGCCTGGCGCAAGCTGTGTTAGTCAGTCAGTGCCACGCTAAAGCTTTGGAACCAGCCTCCCCATACTCTGCGGCTTCAGCCATGCGCACGCGTTGCCCACACTGCTCACGGGTCAGTGCGGCCTCCAGCTGCAGGGCTGTGGTCAGAGGGGGTCTCTGCTCACGTGCCTCTCCGTCTGTGAGCAGCTATTGCCCCGTGTCCTCCTCCTGGCAGCAGAAGACGTTCAGAGCAAAGCAAGTCTCCTGGGCAAAATCAACCCCAACGGGGCAGGGAAAGATGATCTTCCTTTGGGGGGGGACGTCCAGAGTCCCCTGGCTGAGCGAGTGGGCGCGGGCACGGACGGGGCAGCGCTGGAACGGTAACTGCAGATGTGGAGTACGGCTGTTTGGATGTTGTAAAGTTCCTCTCTCTTCCCGGTCGCTCTCTCCGTCCACCCGTCTTAATGTTAACTGAGTTGTATATGACAGTCTTCTAATTCAATAATCTGGTTCTAAGTGTAAAAGCAGGAACAAAAATAACCTATAAACCAGGGAGAATCATTTCACTTCGCTGGTAATCCAAGAAATGCAAATGGCGACCCGCAAAATCAGACTGCCCACTGGATCTAGAGCTGGGGACCCAGTCGCCTCTTTTGCTGCTGCTGGGGGGCTGAGGCCCACAGGCCAGGGCTGAGTTAGGAAGGACAGACCCCCTTCCTGACGGCTCCCCCTGCCGGATGCCCCTGTGGTCCAAAGCTCTGGTCGGTGCTGAAGAGCTTCCAATACGCCGTGTGGACCGAGCCTCCGCCTTCAGTGCTGAGACTGAGCTGTCCAACCGGGGGGCCGCTCTTCAGCCACACAGGGCTCAGGGCGCCTGAAAGTGGCTCGTCCAAACTGTGACAAGTCGTGAGCGTAAAATACACACTGGGTTAGAAAGATAGAACAAAAAAAGGAAACCATCTCATCACAAGTTTCTTTTATTTATTTATTATTTATAATGTATTAATTTATTTATGTATTTTTGGCTGTGTTGGGTCTTCGTTGCTGCACGCAGGCTTTCTCTAGTTGCGGCGAGTGGGGGCTACTCTTCATTGTGGTGCGCGGGCTTCTCCTTGCGGTGGCTTCTCTTGTTGCGGAGCACAGGCTTCAGTAGTTGTGGTGCGGGCTTCAGTAGTTGTGACTCGCGGGCTCTAGAGCACAGGCTCAGTAGTTGTGGCACACGGGCTTAGTTGCTCCGCAGGATGTGGGATCCTCCCTGACCAGGGCTTGAACCCGTGTCCCCTGCATTGGCAGGCGGATTCTTAACCACTGCGCTAGCAGGGAAGCCCTCATCATAACTTTCATAGTGGTTACATGTTGAAATGATGACTTTGGATATATTGAGTTGTATAAAATATGCCATTAAAATTAATTTCAGCTGTTTCTTTTTACTTTTTTTAATGTGACGCCTAGAAAGTATACAGTTATGTATGTGGCTTGCATTAAGTTTCCACTGGATATTCTATTATACTGGACATTGCTGCTTTAGAACATTTACCAACTGTTTTAAACCATTTGGGTTTAGACAAATGTTACTCCCCAAGTTTTTATTTTGTTTTATTTTTAACAAACAAAATAATTTTATTATGCTTACCTACTTGGCCTTTTATTGTAGTTTACTTGATCTTTTGTTATATTTTATCTTATAATTCCTAGTCTTTTTTACAAGGATGTGTTTATTTTTATCTTTCATTTACTTTATTTTAAATGGAAAAGAGGAAATTACAGCGCAGAGAGGGATTGTTTGTGTTCAAAAAAGGGAGGCTAAGTACTTTTTAAAAATTCCTCCAGTTTCCACCAGGGACTTTCCGCAGCGCAGAGGGGCGGCACTCCTTCCTGTGAGGAAGAGCCCCCATGTTCAGCCTCCGGGACCCCAGCACCCCAGCAAAGCCCCTCTTTCTGCTCACCCCTCAGGACGACTTCACAGGCCTGACCGGGAACCCTGACTCTTGTCAGTCTTAGGAAAGTTGAAATGTGTCCCAACGATGCTCAGCTTTGCCTCCGTGAAGGAGCTCCAGGGGGCCGCACCGCTGCCCTCAACCGTGGGGACACCAGGGGGACGGCCGGAGCCAGCCGAGGTCGCTCCAGGTTAAAGCAGGGAGCCGCTCGTGCCTCTCGGTCCGTTGCAAATATCCCCCGTCACCACACCTCCCGAGCCCCGCCCCCGGCTCGCTGTGCCTTTCACCACCGCGCAGGATGGGCCATGATTCCACCCCACATCCCCACCCCGACCTCCCCGTGTGGGTATGGCCCTCCCCCACCCCAGCCCTCCTGCTCCAGGACCAGAGGGAAGAAGTTCAAGGTGCGAAGGGTCCCTGCTCCCTGTGGGCTCCTTCTCAGCGGCCTGGGAAGGCCACACGCCGTCCAGCACAAGCCAGGTGCTCTGGAAGGAACGACGTAGTCGGGAGTGACGGGAACTCCAGCTTCCACAGCTCTGGCCCTGGAGACGTTTGGAAGAACATCGTTCAGGACCATGAATCCCTCCTGGACGGGCGGGAATCAAGGCAAATCCGAGGCCCTGACATAACCCCAGCCTCTGCTTGGCTTCAAAAGCCTTTCACGTGGAGGGTTTGTGGTTCTGCCATCACCCCGCACTTGGGGCAGACTGGGTGCCCTTGTCACCAGGAGCTTTGGAAAAGGCCGGTGTGTGCTAGCCCTGCATGGCCCAGGTGACTCCGGGGCGGGCGGGGGGACACGCAGGGCACAGAAGCCGCGGAGTGGATCACACGCCCCCGTGTGATCACTCAGGACCCAGTCTCCGTGGCTCTGAACACACGAAGCCAGTGTAAGAACCACAGACGGAATAGGAGTGATCAGGGGCCCCTGGCAAATGCGCACTAAGGATGCAAAGGCACACAGGTTCTCTGGGGCCCTGCACAGCGACGCTGTGAGGGGTGGGGACCCCCGTCAGCAGGGGGACAGGAAGCAAAAGGAGGCCAGGGTGCCTGGAGGAAGTATTGGCCGGTCCAGCTCAGGGAGGCTGGACCAGGGGATGGGGGGCTGTCCCCACCTGCTGTCCCCACCTGGCTCCTTCTCGAAACACAGCCAGGGTGGGTGACTCCAGTCACTTCTCCTGCCAGAAATCTCCAGACTAGAAGCCTGCCCGGCCTCTGTGGTCAGGTAGACAGGAGGTGACCAGGGCAGGAAGATCTCTGCGTATCTGGGGCCAAGGTGGACACCAGCGTGGGAAGGGGGAGGCGGGCGGAGGGGCGACGCAGGGGTGGACGAGAGCAGACAGGGCCATGCAGGACTGAGAATGAGACTGAAGCATGTGATGGTCTCCCAGCTCAGCCCAGTGAGTCAGTGGATTTTACCTGCTTTACTTGGAGGCGGGAAGGAAGCTTTGCCTCCACGCAGAGGAGCCTGGGCCAAGCTCTTCACCGAGGCCAGCGGGTCCTCCTCCTGGCTCTTTGCTGGACGACTGGTCACTGCGGACAAGCACGCGTCCTCTCTGGGCTCCACTTCCTCGTGGGCAAACGTCCGCCCTGATCACAGGGCGTCCTGTCCGACGTCTCCCCCAAGTTCTCAGTGGTCTCTCCTGATGCTTTAGTCTCTCCCGACTTTCTCCGCACATCCCCGGACCTGGAAATCCTTTCACTCCCTTGAAGCGGCCTCTTGGAGCAGCCTGGACAGGCCCGAGTGTCCTGCTGCAGCCCAGAGCGAGGCCACGCCCAGAGCTGATGGGAGCCACGGTCCCGGCCCCTGCAGGGAAGCTGAGGCCTGAGGCACAGGGCTGCCTTGACCCTGCCGGTCAGGAGCTGCACCTGCCCTTGGGCGGCTTCCCAAGCCCTCCCCACTGCAGCCCCTCCACCCCCCGTCGTTCTCCTCAAGCTCCCACCCGACCCCCACTGACCTGTCCAGTGAATGACCAGGCCGCCCACCGGAGCGTGGGCTCCTCCAGGTAGTGGGGCCTTCAGCTGCCTCTCCCAGGCCCCTCCCTTCCTCAGCCTGTGACCTGCCAGCCGTCCCCATCCGTCCTGCGAGCCCAGCTTCACCAGGCCTGCCCGAGCCTCACCTCCACGGAAATCCTCCCCGCCAGCCTCAGTGGCCTCACCCCCAGCGCCGCTCCGCAGGCGCAGGCTACACAGACCCTCAGTCCTGGGGTCCTCATCTGCACGCCCACCTGACGCCAAGCCCCCCAGAGCGTGTCACCTGGGTGTACCCAACGTGTTGTGTAGACCTAAAGAACTGGGGAAGCTGCACCAGACGTCTGCTGCAGCCCGTGCCACTCCAGGGGGCTCTGATTCATGCCGATCACAGATGGTGTTAACACAAACCTAAAATCAGAACTAAATGTGACCAGAAACAGTCACCTTCTCGGGCTATCCAAGGTTATTCAGGATAATGTGTAATTTGCACTAATTTGTAATCTCATCGTAGCCTCATCATTTTCTTCTTTTAGCCTCAGATTTCTTCCACAAAGGTTGTAGCTACATTTAAATAATTTTAACCTTCTGATGTGGCAAAGTCATGAGTAAGGTTAATTTTCACAAATTCTTCTGAAGGAGAACGGTGTGAACGTGGATTCTGTGACAACCTCCTCATATAACAGGAAACGTGGGCTTGAACAAATTAATGTGGAATCTTAACTTTCTCATCTGAAGAATGGGATTAGTGCTGCTTATCTTACAGCACTGCCATGAGGATTAGGTGGAATAACACACGAGAACAGGATGGTAACAGGCTCAGCTGCTCCCGGCTTCCATCCCAGACCTGAGATGCCACAGAAGCCAGAGGAAAATTGATGGCCCAGAGCCAACCACACGTTAACAGATGGATGTATCTAAAGACAGGAGGTGATGGACCCCCTCGGGGGATGGCAGTCTACATCAGGGCACGTGTGTCACCAGCCCAGGATGACAAGAGATGCTCCTCCTGTGTGTGCCCTTCTTGTCTCCTGACCCGTTGCTCCTGGACGTGGAAAGAACGGCACCAGCTCGACTGGGGGCAACGAGTGGCAGTGCAGCAACAATGCAGTGGCACTGCAGTGGCACTGCAGTGGTATTGCAGTGACTATGCAGTAACAATTCAGTGGCAATGCAGTGACCATGCAGTGGTATTGCAGTGACAGCGCAGTGACAATGCAGTGGCATTGCGGTGGCAGCACAGTGACAATGCAGCAACAATGCAGTGACAATGCAGTGGCATTGCAGTGACGGTTCTACATTAGAAAATTTATCAATTTAATAAATCACATTAATGAACTAAAGAAGAAAAGTCATGTGATTATCTAAAGAAATGCAAGAAAGAGCATTTGATAATATCCCATAGCAGTTTGTAATTAAAACTAAAAAAATGGAAGGGAGCTGTTTTTTATTTTGATAAAAGCTGCTTACCAAACACCTAGAGTAAACACACCGATTGAGAAATATGAGAAACAAGACAAGGCTTGCTACTTAGAAAAATGGGGAAAACCACCAGAAGGAACAGTAACGAGAGTTGAAAATAGCTGCCTCTGAAGAGGGGCCAGTGCTTTATTAATTAGTCCTCTCAGAAGAAACAGTAACAAGAGTTGAAAATAGCTGTCTCTGAAGAGGGCCAGTGCTTTATTAATTAGTCCTCAATGGATGGACATGTAGGTTGTCCCCAATCTTTTACTGTTATAAGTTCCGTTGCAAAGAGAAATTATTGTATGTGCATAATTTTGCATGTGAGCAATTGTATCTTAAAAAATCCCTTAAGTAGAATTTCTGGGTCAAAGGGCATGTGCATTTGTAATCTTGAGAGACATGGCAAATTGCTCCTCAAAGGTTTGCACCAATTTACACGTCCGCCAGGGAAGTGGGAAAGAGCCGTCCTCACAGTCTCCCCAGTAGGGGGTCATCAATTTGGTCCAATCTGAGAGAGCAAATCACTCAGTGAAATGTAGTCTGTACTTTGAACATCTCTTCATAAATGTAGGAGCCACTTGTATTTCCTTTTCTGTGAATCGTTTTTCATATCTGGTACCCATTTCTTCCATTAAATTGTTGGGGTCCCTTCCTTCCTTCCTTCCTTCTTTCCTCCTCCCCTTCCTTCCTTCCTTCCTTCCCTGTATCAATTTTGGTCTTATATATTAGGGAGGTTAGTCCTTTGACTGTGATGTAAAACACAGATATTTTTTCTGTTGTTATTTTGTCTCTTACTTGATACAGGCCATTTTTCTTTTACCATGAAGGTTTTAACATTTTCTGTGTGGTCAAACTTATCAATCTCACCTTTTATGACTTTTAAATTTTGATGAATAGTTATAAAATCCTTCCACATTCCATATTTATAAAGCAATTCTCTCACGTACAACGTAAAACACATTGTGTGTGTGAATGTGTGGTTACGCAAGATTTAACTGAAAAGAGACAGTTGTTTTACATACCACATTTCTAGATGGAATTTGGCGCGTTGGAATGCCCATCTCTGGGTTTTCTCGAGATCTTTTTGTACCTTGAGACAGGCCTTTCTGAGGTCGATTATCACTCAGGGAAAAGAGGCCCCCATTCTGCCTGTTGGAGTTTTGCTGTAAGAGAGTGGCTGTTTGGGAAAGGGAGAGGAGAGCCTGGTGGGGGCCTTGACTGCAGCCTCGGGTCGCTTGTCGCGTATGTAGCCGTGGAGGGGCACGGGGTCCCTCTCTCCAGCCCAGTCGGGTTCTCACGCACGGGCTCGCCGGCCTCTTTCCCTCACTCGGTGCTATGGAGACAGAGGACTCGCCAAGTGCTAACGCTGTCGTCAGCCTGAGAGTCTCTTTGAGCGGCCAAGGAGGTATGGGCAGGGTTAGCTGCAATAACAAAGTGTGGGAAACCGTCCAAATGCCCGTCACAGGGCGATGGCCAAGGAATCGTTGCTGCTGCAGGCGATGAAGTAGGTGCAGCTGCTCCGGCGGAGGAACTCCGCCCTGCGGACTCTAATTGCAGGATCCCACGATGGGCTGCAAAGTTAAAACCAAAGCAAGTTACAGAGCAGCATGCAGAAAATACTGTGTAAAATCCCAAACAAACAAATAATTGAATGGATACCTTGAACGGAGAACGAGAGAGAGAGGTGAAGACAGAGAGAGACAGAGACAGAGAGACACAGAGAGAGGTCGGTTACTGGGAGTTAACACTGGGCAGTGAAAGTGTTGTTGGATGAAGAAATATACAGAAGACTTAAATTTTTTTCTTCAATTTTTCAAAGACCATACGTTTCTTTTTTATTATGAGCGCATATTCTCTACACTAAAAGAAGGAAATTCTATGAAGAGTTAAAGCAGTTTTAAGGGGAAAAGGAGGAGGAGCTGACCCCACAGGGCAGTGCCCTGCTCCGTGGCTACCGGGGCAGGAAGGGTGAGCAGTGACCCTAGGAGACACGTGAAGTCCAGACACGAGCACACATGGGAACTTTGTGCTGATCGACACAGAATTATCACACATCAGCAGGGAAAGAATGGTCATTTAGTAGATGGTGTTAGGAAAAAAGGCACATGGGTAGAGAAAAAAACTAGGTCCATCCCTTCCTGAGCCCATACACAGAAGTGAACTTCAAATGGACCCAAGACACGAAGGTGAAGGGAGACACTCTAAATCCCCCAGAAGGAACTATGGGCAAGTGCAACTAGAAACTTGGGGGGGAAAGAGATTTTACATAAGATCCCCAAGTTCCAAACCACAGGTGGTAAGTTGATGGCATGATGACATCATAATTACAAAGGATGCAGGGACAAAATTAGCAAATAAATAGCAGATGCTTGCAGTACCTAAAACAGCAGGGAACTAATATTCTCAATAGACTGGGAACACTTGCTAATCAAAAATAAGATCAGCAACTCAAGAGAAAAATAGGCAAATTCTACAAAATTTAAACAAATTGGAGGCAACGTCAGCAGCTACCAGCAGGTGAGATGTTCAACCTCTCCCATGATCAGAAAAAAGCAGATGGACAACCCATGAGAACGGGGACGGGCAGAAATACAGGAGTTTGATGGAGTCACACCAGTGGATTAAGATGCTAAGCTGGTGACCGGCAGCCCCTCCTGGTATAGACCCAAGGGGAGCCTCGTCTACCTCTGCAAGGACGCCCCCGTTAGCAGGAAGCTGGGCGATTAGGTGTCCATCCTCAGGGGGACATAGGGGAAATCACGGCGCGTGCAAACGATGGGCATGTTACAGGGGAGCCTGGGATGAGTTACATTTACAGACAGCAACACAGAGAAGTCTTTTTTTAAACCTATTTTATTGAAGTATAGTTGGTTTACAATGTTGTGTTAATTTCTGGTGTACAGCACAGTGATTCAGTCATACATATATATGCATTCTTTTTCATATTCTTTTCCATTATGGTTTATCACAGGATACTCAATATAGTTTTCTGTGCTATACAGTAGGACCTTGTTGCTTATCCATTCTAGATACAGTAGTTTGCACCTGCTAATCCCAAACTCCCAATCCATCCCTCGAGAGATTTTAAAACACAGCATGAGTGGGAAAAAGTGAGACGCCGATTGATACTTAAAGTACAATACCATTTATGTAAATATAACAACATGACCACGAGATACAATATATTACACCTTGAAGGGCTCACACATATCTAAGGGTATAAAACAGAATAGCTGGGGCCGAAGACAGGGAAGGCAGTGAAAGTAAGGGTAGTAAGTGAAGGAAAAATAATCAAAACAGCACTGTTTACAGAAGTGTCAGCCATGATTCTAAGTGTTTTGTGGGTATTACATTGAATTTTTGTAACTTTCATTTGGTAGGAATTATAGAAATGGGCACAAACATAGAGTTCGGTGAGAAAATGTGTTTTCCTGTAAGAAATTGTTTGAAGAGCTTATTTAGATAAAAATCTTAAGGTCTCAGAGGAGGACATTCAAAACCTTCTCATAAAAAATAAATCTGCTCACGCTTGGTGAGTTTTATTAAGATGTAGGTCAAAGCAGGTTTGAAGATGTTTCTGGATGTTCCCCTTTGACTAAAAATGTCCGGTGTGGGTGCAGCCACCTGGGCAGTGGGACCTCGGAGCCACGGCCCACTCTGTCCTGCTCCCATGTGACAGGAGGCCACCAAGAGCCTGGGGACGGTGCAAGGTCTAAAGAGCGGGGTCAAGTGGTCACGTGGATCCCTTAATTAGCATGAGGAAAGCCTCTTCTCACCTTTTTTTTTTTCATTGCAAAGTTAACACAACAGTAAAAAGCACATTGGGAAAATAAAGATGTGAATGGAAGAAGCCAATGACGTCCTCCTTCTGTAAGTACTGTTAAGAGTCTAATGCATTTGCTTTGAGAAAATGTCCATCAGTAAGTAAATATTGGGGAGGTGAAGGATAGTCTCCACTGGAACCCAGAGAATTCACTGGGATTCACATCTGCTTGGGCTGGAGGGACTCAGGTCCCTGGGAAGAGTGCCTCCCAGGGGACAGAGGGGCTCTGGCCAGCTCCTGGGCGGGCTCGGGGGCAGGCGGGCTCCCCAGGGAGGGGACGGCTGCAGGGGCCCCGGGTGAGGACACCAGACGCCAGGGACCCTTCCTGGTCAGCTCCTTCCAGGGTCTAGAAAGCAGGGCACCTGCACTGGCTCCACTGCTCCCCAGACCCCTCGAAGCCGAGCTCTCATCTCGGGGCTCTGATAAGGGTCTGCAGCCTGGAAACGGGAGGCCACCGCGAGGCTGCTGTGAGGAGGGACCCCTGGGGTCTGAACTCCCGTGGAGGCGCCACAGGCAGCTTTCTAAGAGCGCTGTCCATGGGTCGGAATCCGGTCACATCATCGTCGATGGTAGCAACACAGCTTGTTTGGGATGCTGGCTGGACAACACAGCTGGAACCCCTGGGCGGGGTGGGGAGGGAGCACCCAGGGTCCTGCCCCAGCTTGGCCCTTGGCCTCAATGCCCCAGAGACTGTC
This sequence comes from Balaenoptera ricei, assembly GCF_028023285.1. Classification (NCBI taxonomy): domain Eukaryota; kingdom Metazoa; phylum Chordata; class Mammalia; order Artiodactyla; family Balaenopteridae; genus Balaenoptera; species Balaenoptera ricei. Next base: position 2,177,893 of record NC_082650.1, read on the forward strand.
TTCTGGCAGAGTACCTGCAGCCTTGGGCCAGCAGTGATGCCAGCACATTGGGACACCAGTGGGACTCGGTGCCCCGCAGGGGCTGAGGTGCCCGTCACCCAGGGAGGAGGAGGGGCTCCACCTGGTGGCCCACAGGACCGAGTGGAGGGGAGGTGGTCCCCTGCCCCCATCCCTGGCCCTGCTGCACTGGGGCAGCCCCCCGCCCCCTGCTTTTGGGATCTGGCATCCTCACCAACCCCCGCTGTTGCTGCCCCTGGCTGTCCCCACCAGGTCCACGGAACCCTTTTGCTGAAGAGCACAGCTGGACACCCGGCTGGGGGGACGCCCGCTGTCCCCTGGGGTCTTTACCAGGAGGGGCTGCCGGTCACCGGGGCAGCATCTTAATCCGCCAGTGTGACTCCATCGAACACGTGCATTTCTGCCACTCCCCGTTCTCGTGGCTTGCCCGTTTGCCTTTTTCTCATCACGGGAGAGGATCGACATCTCACCTGCTGGAGCACCAGTTCGTCCCTCCCCGTGCTCTGCGTCAGGATTGCACTCACAGGCCCTTCTGTGCTCGGCAGGGCTGCCAGCGCACAGCAAAGTGGGGTCCAGCACCGGTGGGTCCCCAGGCCTGCCTCAAATGGCCATGGTCCGCTCCCAAGGGTCTCCCAGCTGCCACTCTCCAGAAAGAGGAGGGCAGCCCCTGTCCCAAGAGCTCCTTCATTTGAGTTCCTGGGATGTGTTTCATCCCAAAATGTCCTGGGAAAGAAGCTGTTAAAGGCTTTTAAAAAGAGAAAGAATATGATGTTCTTTAAAATCAGATAACTGACTTTTATTTAGGAAAAGAAATCAAGAGGAGAGGAACCAGAGGAGTGTGGAAGGAACGGTCTGTGTGTCTTAATTCAGCTTCTTTCCAGAAGCCCATGGAGCCTCCTTGAAAACAGCCAGAAATAAAGACGTGCAGGAGAACAGAGCAAAATTCTCCATCCCACAGGAAATATTTTAGAGCCTAAGTGCTAATGACCATCAAGGAAGACAAGAACAAATGCCTCAAAAACAAGCATTTTACAGCTTCTTTTTTTTTTTTTTGCAATAGGTGTTTGTGTCTTTCATTACTTATTTGTTCATTTCACCGAGCTGCTAGCTTGCTGATAGTTGAATGTTAATGCAATAGATGCTCTATATAACAGTAAACTTCCTTGCTCGTTTCAAATGGGGCCTTTTAATGAAAGGCTCAAAATTAATAACAACTCAGAGCTGAAACCAAGTTAAAGATTCTGTATAAACAGCAATCATCATAAGGAAATATTTCCTATTTTAAAATGATATGTCAGTAAATAAAGCCTAAAGAAAATGATAACAGTTTGTACATGTTAAAATAGTGCAAGTAACTTGTTTGTTCTTTATGAAGATTAAAAAAAAAGCTAAAGAATTAGGTGAGTCTGTATGACATGAAATAATCTGGCTAATTATTTTAAGTGTAAGTTCAAATAGTAAAATAATATGTAAATGTGCCTCCACATTTACAATAAGGTAATTTTAAGAAGCTCAGAACAAATTTATTGTGAGATCAACAGAATGAGATCTATTATTTAAATGATGTAATTAATGATAATGATAAAGTAAAAATCATTCGTTTGTAAGATAAAATAGTTGCTAATATGCTAAATTAGTTACGTACTTGATAATTTTTTTCTAGGTAATATAGGCAAAAGTAAGGGGCAGACACATCTTTCAAAACTAAGTAGGGGTTTTGGAAAAAGCTTTTCATTCTCCAAATAAGTAACTGTTTTAGTCTATTTGGGCTGCTAAAACAAAAATACAGAGACTGGGAGGCTTATGAACAATAGACATTTATTTCTCACAGTTCTGGAGGCTGAGGTCCAGGGTGAAGGCCCCGGCACTTTCACTGTCTGGTGGGTCCGCTTCCTGGTTCATGGATGGGGTCTTCTCACTGTGTCCTCACGTGGCTGGAGTGGTGGGAGGTTCTCTGGGTCTCTTATTAGGGCACTGATCCCATCATGGGGGCTCCACCCTCATGACCTCATCACCTCCCAGAGGCCCACCTCCTCACACCATCAGGTTGGGGCAGGGCAGTGGTTAGGTTTCAGCATATGGACCTGGGGGACACAGACACTCAGCTCACCGCAGGTACGTTGTGAAAGTTGGCAGAGGAGCTGGTTTGGGGTGGGATATCTGAGAGGGGTCACCTGGAACCGTCACCTTCTTCCAGGTCGGCTGACAGGTGCCCTTCAGAGCAAGTGTGTGTTTAGTCTGGTAATAGGCAGTTATGATGCGAGAAACCTCATCACTCTTGTAGGAAAACAGAGAATCAGTAAAAGGCTGGGAGGGCCAATGATGTATCTCAGCAGACAGGAGCAGCTTGTAACATCTGAGCGAGCCCCTGCGGGCTGTGCCCTGTGACCGGTCACGCCCTGCTACCCATCGCGTGAGGGGCATGTGTGACTCCCCGCATTGTCCGATCTGAGCCATCCCATGCGTAACGTGAGTCTTCACGGCCCGAAGGAGGCTCCCGGGATTGTGCTGAGGCATGCCGAGAGCCTTGCACTCTTTCAGCTGGGCTGGAAACTAACGTTATTGGTCCAAATCGTCACCACCCCTTCCTGCCCACGTGAAATAATTCTTCTCTTTGATCAAGAATACCCATTTCTGGCCTTCTCCTCTTCTCAACAGTAAGAATCAGACTCGGCCAATTCCTACGATGACCGACAGATGGAAAAAGTCGTTCCCTTCAAGGAAAACCCACCTCCGCCCTCCCTACCGGGTACACACCGCTCACAGCCCACTGGGTACCGAGCAGGTGTGGGCTCCCAAAACCCATCCATGCCATCTGGCCACACAGCCTCACATCATAACCGGCCACACACACAACATCTTAGCATTTCTTACATCAAAACGGTTTCCACCCTAAAGCACCGCCCGCGTAAGGCAGTTTATAACAGCTGAACATGGACTGAGAACTCTAAATTATACAACCACCTCCCTTTTCTGGTATTTAGGAAGTTTCCAATTTTTTCTTTACTATGAACACCTCTAAAATGAACGTTTTCCATGTAGTTTTACTTGTTATGATTGAAGATTATGAAACTTTAAAATATTCTGTTGCCTTCTTTCAAGAAAGATTAAGAGCGTCCATCCCCGTCATTTTCCACAGTGATCCTCTGATCATCTTAACATCTGATTTCCTCCTCCTGTCCCCCTTTCTAGGGTGGAATCTGCTTGTAAAAGCTGAGTATGCAGCTGGAAGGGACCGTTCCTGTCCCAGGCTCCCCAAGAAGGATTGCAGTCCACAAAGGAGTAGAATTTCTGTTCTCTCTCTATCTCATATTTCCCGTCTGCCTGTCCCTCAGAATGCTTCAATTCTTCCTCCACAGTTGCCAGGGTCAGTCGTGGCGCACATTACATTTACATTAGCAGAACTTCAGACGGGGCAAGCAGAGGAAACCGACAAATGCTCTGGCCTCTGTGACAAATGCACATTGTGAGTTTGCTTCCTCCACTGCGTCCATCAGGTCCCAGCGGCCGTGCCTCAGGTCCCCCTGGGCAGGCGGGCAGAGCCAGGTCACACAGGGAAGACGATGTGACTGTAGCTCCAAAGGCACGAGTGAGTCGTCCAAACTCCTTGGAAGGACTCCTCTGCGAGAGGCTACAGGGCATCTCTCGTGCGTGGTTTACGAAGTCCACTTACATAGGACACCACCTAGCTATGTGCTGGCTCCAAAAAAATGCCAAAAAGTTACTTTCTTCCCCTTACCCCCATGAGAATGCAAGGCAGTACCCGAGCCATCGTTGCCCATGGGGAGCTCTTCCGAGTTCCTCCAAATTCCTTCATTCCTGGAATTTTATGGAGGCCCAGGTTTAGAGGATTCCAGGCCCGAGACTGCTTCTCGGTCGTTCCTGATCGTGGATTCAGCAGAAAAGACCTCGGGAAAAAGTCCTGACTGTGTCTCTGAGCAGCTAGCTGGAGTCTCAGAAAGCGAAAAGCAAAGGGAACATTAAGACTTTCCCAGTGGCCCGGACGATTTGAGTGGTGTGCTGGTGGTCATCCCTCGATGATGCACTTCCCCCTGGCTCTGAGTGCCCGGGTCCCAGGCTCAGGCCTGGAGCGGGAAGCAGGACCTGGCCCCTCTCGTGGCGGGTACACGCTCCCTTGGGCACCCTGGATCCCCCTCAGCCTCCTGTCAGGACAGGACAGCAGTGGGGCGGGGGAGGCAGCAGATGGTGCCCATGCCACCTCCTTCTCTGCACAAGATGACCAGGAAGCTTCTCCCAAAAGGAACTTCACGTGCTACGCTGTCCCCTTGCTCTGGCACACCCCTCTGAGGGCTCAGAAGGACAAGCTCCCCTCAAAAGGGAGGAGGAGAAGAGGGGAGTTTGGATCAGAATATGCCTCCCCCACGATGTCCAGCTTGTTCCCTGCACCCCTGGCTGCCAGGAAACTAAGGCTTAGTTTGCACCCCTCCTAAATGTTATTTTCCATCTTGGAAAACCTTAGTGGCTTAATCTGACTGTTGCTATTATTCTCCACGATGGTTAATTTCAGGTCAACATGACTGGCCGCCAGGCGCCGGATTAGACAGCACTCTGGGTGTGTGTGAGGGTGTTTCCGGGCGAGATGAGCATTTGAATCTGTGGACTCAGGGAAGCAGGTCGCCCTGCCCAGCGTGGGTGGGCAGCGTCCCGTCTGCCGAGGCCCCAGTAGGACAAAAGCTATAGGAAGGAGAATCCTCCCTTTTCCTGCCTCAGTGACAGGCAGGCCATCTGGTTCATCTCCCGCCCTCGGGCTCCCCTGGTCCTCAGGCGTCTGGTCTCAGGCTGAGTCTCAGCCTGCAGACGGCAGATTGTGGGGCTTCCCTGCCACCGCGATCGCGGAAGCTCATTCCTGTAATAATTCTCCTTTCAGGTATGTAATCTCCTGCTGGCTCTGTTTTCTCTGGGGAACCCTGACTAACACGCTCACTCTAAGGCTAGCCTGTGATGGGGGATGCTTTGTTCCACTTAGACACCCTCAGACGGTGGGATGAAGCCGCCATTCCTACCAAGGACAGAGATTACAGCACGCCCTGTGCTAAGGAGGACCTCGCTCCACATGAGCCAGCGAAGGAAAGCATCTTGTAATGACTCTGCTGGGACCAGCGTTTCCCAAACTAGACGCGCATCAGAATACCTGGTGATCCCTAAGCACTGGGACCCCAAGGCCCCCAGATGTACTGAATCAGAATCTCTGGGTGCAGCCTGAGTCACAGACCTGAGAGATCTCAGGAGAGTGGACCCAAGGTCAGCAGTGTCCCACCCTCTCTGTGTCTTCTGTGCTACGTCTTCATGGGCATTTGTGTCTGGGATTCAAGGAGTTTGAGTTACATATGCATTTTCAGTCTACGTAGTTATGTATACAGTGATGGACTAATGTACAGTTAACAGTGGCTTCCCCGCCCCCAGAAAGTGTGCATATGCACACACGCCTAAGTTTACCATGAGATTTACTGATGTAGAGGTATGTAGCACGCGTAATAGTAAGTTAGACGGTACTGTTTTACCATGAATTCCATGTAGCCAACGGATCCTCACAGGATGATTTTACTGATTTTTTTTTTTAAGACTATGATTTGACAAAAAAAATTACATGCCAGTCTGTTAACTCTTCGCCCAATAAATTTATTGTTGCTAATCTGATCTGTGATTTACTCAAACTATTTTCACCCACATCTAAAATATAGTAAGAATAATATATAATATATATTATATGCATTAAGCTGAAACATCTTTCAGCTTCAGCAGTAGACACAACACATGGTATCTGCATTGGTAACATTTTCTCCTTTACTTTCTTCAGTCTAGACAATCAACACAATAATAAATCAAGCCCCAATTTGTAGTGTTTGCCAATTCCTGGGGTGTAAACCCTTCCACGATGGCTTGTTTCGAACCAAGCGTACACAGAATATCACCATGGTAGCTCATGGTGACAAAGGGATACAAGGGATGAGTAAACTCAAAAGCAGAGAACTTGTAGAGTGTAGAAAAACTGGTAGGAAGTGATGAGCTTTGAGTATTTATTACCTTTTAAAAACATAATTTATATATTTGAAAGTTTATGTAACTTCATTTTTAGTAATGGTCATGTTGAACAACAGGTTTGCCCAAATCCTGAAACTTTAACAAACCACTCTTGCTGCTGTATATTTTTTTTAAATATGGGATGTACACGGAGAAGGGTAGCAGGCATGGAGATGCAGGGAAAATCTGTGACGAATCACAACATCTTTAAGGTAAAATATTCTGTCGATGTCAAAAGAGGGAATGGTTTCGAATTATTGTTTTTCCCTAACAAGAGAATTTTTCTTTGCTGAAAAGAGACCACAGCACTCTCGGCCCTGCCAGCTGTAAGCTCCAGAGGAAAACCGCTCCTGTGACATTTTCAATCTCACAGCTTTTAAGGCTGCGAAGAACTGGACCAGAATCGATTTCAGTCTGTGATCAGTCATCTCTGCGAGCAGAAAATCCAAATGCCACACCTTTCTGAAGACAGGTTCTGAGCCTCAGATTACTGGTCACTTCCAATCACACGTCAGAAAGCTGTCATAATGTGTTGAAAGGGATTTGTACTGACCCCGGGTGGTGCTAACGGGGCTGGCAGCTCCGTTCTTCCTCCCTCAGCTGTCTGCTCCCCTGGCAGGTAGACACGCAGTGCGGCTCACTGCCTGAAAGGCTAAATCCCTCATCTCATCTCAGATCTGAAGCACGTCTCCCCAGCTGTTCGCCAGCTTGTCGTCACACAGTTTCCAGATGTGCGCGCAGCGGTTCACTGTTGGCTGTGAGCCGCTACCCTCCTCATCTCCGTCCGCTGGCGTCTCCCCGCTTCCCCGCAGACATTTCCCAAGAGTCTTAGTTTACCTTCCTGGATTTTTTTAAACTAGGCCCAGAAGGGAGATTAAAGAAGAAAGTCCTTTATCATTGCAAAGGCAGCAATGCCAAGGTTGATCTTTATGCTGTTTTTGCTGTTGTGTAAAAGCCCTCAGTTTCCAGGCCCTAAATTTAGAGGTTCTCATCATTTTCAGGTTTCTGAGACATTTCTGGCCCCCAGCAGGGCCACTCAAGGAGCTGATTTCTTTGTGGGGCTACCTATACCAGCATAGTGATTTTGCTTTTGAACTGCAGGTGTCCAGGCTCTGCAGAAATGGTTCATTTCATGAAAACGAAGGATGGAGACACAAATCAGAATGATGACTTTTAACTCTGCCGTGATGGTGATATTTGTTTCCCTCACCCAGGATGCCTCATTCCCAGGATCAGGGTTCTTGGAAATCAGATTCTAAAGAGGGGGGTTGTTTGGAACCACAGGAGGAGATTGAAGGCCCTGGAGCTCCTGCGGCTCTTTCCCACCCAGGGTCACCTCTGCCCGCTGACCTCTCAGGGGCACTGCAGCCCACCAGCCCCCAGGGCTCCGCCTCACGGGGTTCCCCTGGTGTTTGCACCGTCAGGCCGCCACCAACACTGTTTCCTCAGACAGTCGGGTTATAACATCGGAGACTGGAGCCTGCTCTCCTAGATCAAGTTGTAAGATAGTCCCAAGCATGCACTCCAGTTTCTTACTTGGACTCTGGAAGGACCTTGAGCGAATCAGCATCATGGTATCCTCTCATCGCTTGGATGGGTCTCTTCTAAAGATGCTTTATCTCAAAACCCAGTTTTCACTTTCCCTCATTTCCATTTCAGATGGTGCCATTCCCCGACAGGGCTTGCCGTCTTCTTGGAACTGGAATGCCTCTACTTTCTGTATCCAAGTTCCTGGTTCCCTCTCCTCGCCTCCCAACCCCAGGATGGAAGCTTGCTGCATTGTTTAAAGACCCCATGGCTTGAAAGTGAATCTCTGGATTCTCTCTCGTAGGACCTAGAGCAGCCCAAGGGTCAGGAAAGTGGGGAAGGGCTCTTTTCTCCCCCCACCATCCCTGTCTGGTCACATTATTGCAGGATCCTTTGGTTTGGCAAGTTAAGGACTCTGAAGACACCTAGTTCAATGCTTCACATATACTAGGGGTGCCATAAATATTAGTTGAGTCTACATGTAGTTGTATTAGTTTGCTTGGGGCTGTCACAACAAAGTACCACAGACCAGGCCACTTAAACAACAGAGATTTTATTTCCTCACAGTCCTGGAAGCTGGAAGTCCAAGACCAAGGCTGGTTCCTCCTGAGGTTTTCTCCCCCTATCCTCACCCGGTCATCTGCTCTGCACGTCTGTGCCCCAACCTCCTCTCCTTATAAGACCACCAGTCACACTGGGCTAGGGCCCACCCACATGACCTCATAATCACCTCTTTAAAGACCCTTTTCCCAAATAGAGCCACATTGTGAGGTACTGGGGGCTAGGACTCCAACACATGAATTTTGGGGATACAATTCAGCCTGTGACAGAGGTTGCTGATTTCAGACATAGGCATACCTAGAACTTTCCACAAAAGGACAAAAGATAACAAACCCAGAGGTGACCAGCTTGGCGTTTCTGGTCCTCCTGGGAACGAAGAGCCAGGTTATGCCTTGGTCAGAAGTCCAGTCAGTGGGCCCACTGGTTCCTCCTTTGCTCAAGGAGACCAGACTCAGCCGGATGCTGCCCTCACCTGTAAAGTTAAACCCAATCTGCCTCAAGCAAAGCTAAGATGAGGCAGCCTGCTTTCCAGAACTGACCAGTCCCCAGTGCAGGGAATTCTCTAGGGTGAAATGACCTTCTGCCCAAGCAAATTTTCCCGCTGCTTCTCATGTGCCCGATGCTCCCCTGAACCCCTAAACCGTACGAGGTTCTGGGAAAGAGGACGGGGCCAGGACCCGGCAGGCCCGGGGTCCAGCACAATGGGCCGGCCGTGGGGCTCTGGGACCATCAGTTTACCTCGAGTCCACGACAGGTCAAATACGGGTCGAGCAGGAAGATACCTGAGAACGTTAACTGATACGTGTCCCCAGATTTCCTGTTCCCAAAGCGCCTGCCCCTTGTCCTGGTCGATTATGCTTCAGGAGGGAGATAATGCTGCAAAAGGTGGAGAACAAAATAGGACAATTATCGGCTCTTGAGTTGGAAGAAACCGTGATCCTAGGCAAAGATGAAATATTTAGGACACTGAATAGACTTCAGTTTTCCTGCCCCCCCATGCCCATGCCCACCCACCTAAGAGTAGATGGATCCTGTATGCCAGGAGGTTGGGCAGGGGAGCTGGAGGGGGCTGGAGGTGATAGATGCTAGAGGGTCCTGAGACGCTCCCCACGGCCCCGAGCCCAGTCTCTGGGTCACACCAGGAGCCAGCGTGATCCTAGAGAGGAGATCTGAGAAGTGAGTGTGTGCTGTTTAGGTGGCCTCATGGCCTCTCCTGGTGTGGCCCATGGGCATCCCCCGTGGGGTGCACGGGAGGTGGGCACTCCTCCCTTCCTTCCTTCCTTCTTTTTTCTTCCTGGCAAAGACAGGTTGGCCTGGTGTGGGACAGAGGGAATTTTCAGGCAATACGTACTTAGTTTTGATCCACAGTTGATCTCTTACCGTATTATTTTAAAACACTTTGTAGAGACTGCACTAGTGTCATTATTTTTCTAACGCCTTTCCTTATAATTCTATACAATTATAGAACAATTAAGAATTGTTATAATAATAATACTAGTTGTCTTGGGACAGTGGAACTGGGAAGATGAGGGAGGGGGTTGGAGGAGATTTGTCACTATAAATAATTTGGTCCGCCTGCACCCAATGCCCTCCCTACACAACTCCGTCCGGCGGGACGTCTGCCTGCAGACGCCGGAGCCTGGCTCCGAGAGCGTCACGCCTTCTACAAGACCCCTCAGAGTGCAGATTTCCGGTTTCTTCCTGACGGGAGAAAATCTGAGTGTAAAAGAAGGCTTTGGGGACACCCCTGGTGGCCCAGTGGCTAAGACTGCACGCTCCCAATGCAGGGGGCCCAGGTTCGGATCCTGGTCAGGGAACTAGATCCCGCACGCCGCAACTAAAAGATCCCAAGTGCCGCAACTAAGACCTGATGCAGCCAAATAAACACACAAATATTAAAAAAAAATAAAAAATAAGAAAAAAAGACTTTGATGGGCCAGCCAGAAGAAAAGTGGGGAGAAATTTGCTTTGGGGCACATCTGGGCACCAAATATGCCCTCCCCCTCCCCTGCCAGTGCAGCAAGCACCTGCACACAGTAGGGCACATGCTTCACTCCTGGGGCCCGGGGGCCGGCATGGGCCTGGAGGGAAGGGAAAGGTTTTAGCACCACGAGGAGCGTCGGGCCAGGGAATGGAGTCCCGTCCCCAGGAGCCCTCTGGATCCCTGCCCCTCATGGGGGCCATGGTCACGGTGCCAGGGGCCAACACAGGCCTTGGGGCTGGGAGAGCCGGGCTTCAAATCCCGCCCTGCTGTGCGGCCTCTCTGGGTCCTAGTTTTCACCTCTAACTGGGTGTGATGATACCACCCACGGCGCTCCTGGGAGATAAATAACGTCGCTTGTGTGACGGCCTGCACGCCAGGGTGACAACGGTCTCGCTGTTGAGGTGACGGCTATCTGACCGCCCCTACGCTGCTCCTGTAATTCAGGGCCACTTGTAGGGCTAAGACTGAGGCCTGGCCGGGCTCAGGTCTGATGGGCTGGTGGCCAGGCTGAGGCAGGCATGGCAGGGGGGTGGCAAGGAGAGCCTTATTTGTGGGGCATCTGCTGGGACCAGAGGGACCAGAGGGAGAGAGACAGAGGCAGCGCCACATCAGACGACCGTGCGGAGCTGGAGAGGTTGGCGGCTCTACGACCCAGGCGCTGTTCTAACACCCTCACGTGTTTTAACCCATTTCGTCCTCCAAACACGTGGGCAGACGCTATTACCATCTCCTGCTCACAGCGGCACAGGGGCTCCTTGGCTGAGGCACGGCGGGGAGTTTCCTGTGGAAAACCCCTGTCTAGCGGGGCCCTGAGCTGGCCCAGAGCCCAAGGCCTGTGTCCGGCCCACACCCTCGGCCCCCGGCTGCGGCCACAGAAAAGAGCCCGGGTAGCCGTCAGGCCCCAGAGGCCGCGGCCTTGCCCGGCACTGTTAGACCAGAAACGATGCACCGGGCACAGCCTTATCCGCTTCCCTGACTCTATCCTATTCCATAAACACTCATCAAACTCCAGCCGGGTGTGAAGCCCGGGCGGGTGGCCCCTCCACTTTAGCACCCCTTCCCCTGGGTGGCCGTGCTCCCCAAGGTCCCTGGGAGATAATGAGGTCACTTGCTCTTTTCTAATGGTGACGCAGCGAGAATCAGAATTCACTTCGCTCTTCAATAAGCAGCCACGAAGGGGCGGGGAGCGGGAGATCCAGCTGGATAATGACAATCTTGACATTTTAAACGGAAAAAGCAAGACAAGAAAGGGCTCCCGTGCATCAGGGCCGTCACTCCTGGGCCCGCTGTGTGGACCTGTGGGAAGCCAGGGAGGGAGGGGGTAGAAGCAGTCACAGCCCCACGCGAGCCCGGCTCTGTCCATCTTCCGGAACACTTCCTTCCCAGCCCACTGCCGCTTCCCCCAGCTCCCTGCTCCCTGAGCCCTGGGCAGTGGGGAAGGGGAGGAATCCAGGCTGGCGAAGACTCAGCGGTCCCCCCCCCCACCCCCGCAAGCAGCCGTCCCAGCAAACTGCCCGGGAGGTAAAGGAATGTGGGCTCGGCCGTGGCTCAGGCCCTCTGCGCTGAGAGCCTCATGCCAGACATGGGAAAGACGCTTCTGGCCCTCGGGGCTGGTCCTGGACCGCGGGTGCCGGGCCGCCGTGGCCCTCTTCCCACACGTCACCCACGTGGCCGTGGGTCGGGGCCGCTCAGGCCAGCCTCTCTTCCCACCGGGCGAGACCCTCTGCAGGGAGAGTGGGTGACACGCCCCGTGCCGAGTGTCACTGGGCACAAGGTCGTGGCCACAGCTGTCTTGTGAGGCCAATGACAGTGCCCAGAGACATCCCTGGGCACACGCCTCAGACCGAAATGGGGGATGGGCCGTCCTCTTCGTGTTCGTGGCGACACCCTGAGTGCAGCGTGCACGCAGCCACGACTGTCTGGTAGAAATCGGGATTGGGTGGAACTTTGACCATCCTTCCTGGAAAAAAAGTGCCATCTCTTTTCTGCAGTCCTCCCACCAACTTGGAAGACTAATAGGGCCAAACAGAGCTCTGGGCCGAGGATCTTCTGAGCGATATTCAGAGAATAAAGGTCTTTACTGAGAAGCAAAGACACAGCAGCGAAGCCTGAGAGGAGAGCTCAGTCCATCCCAGGTCTGTGCTGATGCCACACGTACCTCCTGTCGGTCACTTAACCTCGTGGCCACCATTTCCCCATCTGCAGAGAGAGGCGATGCCCTGGGGATTGTTTGAAGACCCACAGAATGAGAACAAGACCCGAACAACAAATGTCTCTCCTGTGACCACACTTCAGCAGAGCTTTTGAATGCAAACCATGAGTTCTTGTGCCCCCAAAACACAGTGTCTGGCCAGTGACACAGACAATAGTTGCTCCCAGAATTCAGAAAGTGCAGCTGGCGTGGCGGGCTCAGCTGCCCAGGTGAGGGCCAGTGTCCAGGCCGGGGCAGGGAGGGCTCTGGAGCTCGCGGTTTCGGGGCAAGTTCTGGTCCAAGAGGATACCCTACAGCCCAGTCTTCTTCACAAACGCTGGGCCTGCGCTTGGGTCATGATGTCCTATCTGCCACCAACAACAGTGGCACAGGGATTCTTGGCGAGAGGACAGTTAGAATGAATAGCCCGGGGCTCCACACTGAAATATACATAAACATGGGTTTGCAGGGGTGGGGTGGGATTGAGGCAGGGCAGCAACCCCACTGGGGAGGTCTCCAAACAGTCCTTGTTGGCCCAGTGAGGGAACAAACGGCCCCTGGATCCTCGCAAACAGCCCGGAGGAGTTGGGCCTCCACCTGTTCGCCTTTGGAGAGTGACTGAGTCAGTGCAGACACCGTTTGTCACGTGGTAAAGGTTAATGGGAGTTTGCAAAAGGCATCCAGATGGCAGCATTTGGCCCCAGGAACATCCAAGTTTAGAGAAACTTTTGACCATCATAAAAAAATAGCAGGAAAAACAAAACAAAACAGACACCCAGAAGCCAGAAGCGATGTATTCTGTCTGCATGTGTGTTACTCAGGTTCTTATGCCGAGGTGCAAATCTCTCTTAATCACTTAAACAACATGCTGTACTCAGTCCTTCCTCTGAGAACTGTAGGTTTCTTAGCAAATATGCTTGAACAAACCATGTTAACACTACCCCGGGCACCAGGGCAGTGGGATGAGGGAGTGATGTAGATGTGACAGCCATCCTGACAGCAGACTGGGAAATTAAACATTTCCAGACGACTCTTTCCAGGAACTGTGCACTAACCCAGTATGATCACCAAGTGATCAGTAAACACACCTTCTTTTCCCTTTAGAAGCTACAGAGAATAAATTTCGGAGAACCTGGAGTTTATCTAACCCAAACTGCCTTATTTTATGCTTTGCCCAAGGTCCCACCACAAATGAGAGAAGCAAAGCTTCTAGCCCGTATTTCTGAGTCCTGCCTTCTTGAAACACATACATTTTGTGCTTAGATTCAGAGCAATTGGAATAATCCCCTCGCAGTTCTGTCTCTAGCCTCCCAGAGCACATGAGTTCCCTGGTGGTTCCAACAAATCTCTGCATAGAGAGATAGAAGATAGATAGATAGATAGATAGATAGATAGATAGATAGATAGATAGATAGATAGATAGATGATAGATGATAGATAGATAGATAGATGATAGATGATAGATAGATAGATAGATGATAGATGATAGATAGATAGACAGATAGATAGATGATAGATAGATAGATGATAGATGATAGATAGATGATAGATAGATAGATAGATAGATGATAGATGATAGATAGATGGATGGATAGGCAGATGGATAGACAGGCAGATGGATAGACATACACTCACAAATACAGCCTATGTATCAATAAATGTATACAGGGCAATATTAGTGTACATGTTTGGGTCTGTATCTGTGTGCTTATACTTTATGAAAGACATGTTTTGGGGGCAGAATGCTAGTTTTAGCAAAACTCCCAAAGTTTTGTCAAAATAAACAAATTATTCATGGATCAAAGTAGGAAATCCATTTGTAGACCCTGGCTCTTCACCTCTGGTTTTCTACAATTTCTATAATCACTACAGGTATCTAGCATTGAACACCCTCAAACTGAAGTGTTATGGAAAACAATTTATCTTTCTCAGGGGTATTTATATTAACAGAAGTGAATTACTTAAATCCAAGAAAACAGTGCCTATGGTAGAAGTGCCAATGTTAATACACATTTATTTTCTATCAAACAATCCATCCATCCATCCATCCATTCTTCAGCTCAATCAATACTGTATTTATTGAGTTACTGTTTTGTACCAGGAGCTCTTCTAGGTATAGTAACAAAAGTTTCTGCCTTTATAGACGATTCATTCCAGATGCGTATCTTTTTTCTAAGCAGATTACAAAGCATTTTTACATTCATTGATTTAGGAGAAACTCACAACAAATATGTGGGTATATTAGTCAACAATTATCATAGTAATGCTGGGTAACAAGCCATCCCAAAACTCAGTGGTTTCTAAGAACAAGCATTGTTTTTCACTCTCATGAGTGTCTAGGTCACCAGTGGCTCCATTGGTCTACACTGGGCTCAGCTGGTTGTCTGGGTAGCTTGGCTCCAAGCTGTGGGTTTAATTTCTTTCTGTCCCACATGCTATTCTGGGGCTGCAGCTGAAGGACCGCAGCTGACTGGGGTGCGTTCCTTTCTTGCTAGAGCTCGAGACAGTGGGGACCACTGAAGCCTCCTCCTAAACCCGCCACACTGACACCTGTGCCCACATCCCTGGCAGGCAAGCCCCATGGCCATGCCCAATACCAGTGGGTCGGGACACATAGTCAGACCCTCCTGGGAGGCCCTGCAAAGTCATGAGGTGTAAAGCTCTTTTATAGGTGACAGTAGAATGGGGACTAATTATCCAACCTCCCACACCTAGAAAAGTGATAACGTCCCTATTTCACAGAGGAGGAAACTGAGTGTCACAGAGGTGAGTGGCTTGTTCAAGGCCACGTCATCATTCCTGTGACAACCAGGCCTCTTGGCTCCTAGGTCAGTGCTCTTTGGTTATTGCCCTCTTTCAGCTGTATAACCTGGGCAACTTTCATTCACACCAAACAGGCTAGCCTATCCAGGCTTATGGATTCTAGAAGGCCGAGTCAGGCTGACAAAGCTCATGCCAACAGCACTTGCTTATTCCCATCTGTGGTCACTCGGGACCCTGCCTGATGTATCTTGTGAGTCACTTAACTGCTAGGTATCTCAGAGGAGGGGGTCACAGGGCCATGAACCGCAGGGTAGAAATATGGGTTTGCCTATACCACAGACCCACCTCATCCCCAGGGCAGGGTGGTAGTAAAAACAGAGAGCCAAACACTTCACCATGCGCCTTCATTAAAAGGTACAAATTGGAAGCCAACACAAGGTGTTTGAGGTGCTAAGATGATGCCCTAATACCCACATTGCTCTTCTTCTCACTTTAATTCTTTAGGAAGGGATCAAGACATCTATCAGGAGACATTAACCTTGAAACACAGCAGCCTCGAGGAAGTTATTAACATGTTTGTCTCCCAAGGGCCATGTTGATACTCTGGTGTCCAGGCCCAAGGGGAGAAGGTGTTTCTGTCAGCTGATGCTCTGCTTCCGGCCCTGAACTCTGCCTTTGTCTGCGTTCTCCTTGCTCTTGATTGAGAGACAGGGTCGCAGGCCTCTGATCAGAGGACACTACGGACACGGGGTGCCCAATCCCTGCCTGCGTGATTACACAGCTCTCCTGCAGGTCTCTCTTCCCCTCCCCTCCTCTCCTGCCTTTCCATCCTGTGTCTCTCCGGCTGAATTCCTCATACATGTCAAGGACATTTTCTGTTGTACTGCTAATGGTAAACCACCTTAAAAATGCCTTTAAATGTAAATACATTCTGGCTGATGAGTAAGGTCTGACCCTTCCATTCACCAGGTAAATTTCCAGCTTCAGAGAGGAAGCCAAAAATACAACTTTAAAAACTGAAAACAGATCCTAAAGCAGGTTAGGACCAGGTTACTTTGGAAGCAGTGAGCTGCGGGTAAAGGTAGCGAGGAGGTGTGGTGCTCGAGAGGATGCCTCAGCACCACTTCCTATGTGGGGTTAGCGGACCCACACAGAACATGACGGCATTTTCTCAGTTCCTTGATTACACAGTTTCTCCTGGTCTCCATACAAACTGCCCTTGCACTTGATTTCGGATGTGTTAATTACTTGAAATAATTAGCTTCTTATATTTTTATGTTGTTTAAAGAAACCAGAAAGCTTTAATTATTCAAATTCCAACTCAATTGGCTTTCACATTTGCCTTTCAGATGTGGCTATGCCCTGGTCTGATCATTTTAAGGAGTTATATGTCGTCTTTGGTGGGTTAGCAAATGCGCTGAGGTATAATTTTATTTTTTGCTGGAAGATATGCAATTATCTATATGAATAGGATTGTGGTAAATGTAAATGGAGTAGATAGGGCATTTTATGAGTACAGATTCTTTGCCAAAGCCACTCAATACATTTGTACAATTACGTACGTTATCAAATGATAGATTAATTTATAGGGCATGATTATAGACTCAGATCAATTGTGACTCCAAGAATGACCCCCCCCCCCGCCCCCAGAATGGCAGAGGCTCCAGTGGGTAAACCTCAGGTCCAGTTGTTTCTCTTTCTAGAATCAATCATACCATTTTGATGGTTATGAGAGTTGTTTTAAGGTTGGGAATTAGAAATCAAGCTATACTACTACTCAGGCCCATTTCCTAAAGTAAACCACAATTTATAGGTGTGGACTGCATAAGCTTTGATATTCAGATACAGTGAGGAACTGTAAATATTTGGAAAATGAATCGGCCTCTATTCCAAAGTAACCAAACAAATCTTTCCTTAAGTATTGAGAATGCTATGAGACAAAGACCCCAAAATACCCCAAATTGATCAACAAGGACTCTAGGGATATTCCTTTCCTGAAAACACTTCTCAACATTTCAAAGGCTGGGAAATCTTAGCCATGAGACCTGTAGTTTCAAGGTCTAGTTCCTAATCCCCTAACCTGGCTTATTCATGAAATGGAAAGAAGCCAAATACATGAATTCACGTGGTATAGCCAGGTCTCATTCATTTTCTCTAAGAGGTAATTACACTAAGAATGAAAAAAAACAGAAATTCTATAGCAGAGTGTTCAAGAAAGGTGTTGGTTTTAAAGCATGTTCGCTCCTCTTGGTGTGAGCTGCACTTGGTGGTTTGCTTTCCACATGTGGAATATGGTGGAGGTGACTGCATATCGGTCCCCTGACGGATCACAAAGGCACGTGACTTCCTCCTCGCTCTTTCTGGGAACACTCACTTGGGGGCAGGCCAGTGCCATGTCACGAAGATACCCAAGCATCCCGATGGGGAGGCCCGTGCGTGAGGAATGGAAGCCATGTGAGGTACCATCTTGGAAGTGGACCCTCCAGCCCCTGTCGCACCTTCAGGTGAAGGGCCCCCGGCCAACACCTTGACTGCAGCCTCAGCGGAGACTCTGAGCCACACACCAAGCCACTTCCAAATTCCTCACCCACCAACACTGAGACGGTAAGCATTGATTTATTTAAGCTGCAAATTTTGGGGTAATTTGTCATGCAGCAGCAGGTGACTAATACAGAAAGGGGAGAAGTACTCCTTGTCCCATCTTCCCTGACCCCACGGGTGAGCACAAGGGTGTGGAAAAATGTGAGTGTCAACTAATACAAGCAGGTTTCTGATACTTTAGTTACTTGAAAATTGGCCAGAAAATAAGATGTTTCTTTCCCTTGGGTAGGTACATATTACTTAATACATCCGTGAATCTTCTTCACTTTGTATTATTTTAGAAATTCCAGAATTGGACAGTGAGAGCCAGAACTAGGGTAAACCGGCAGCGCTGGCACAATATACACAAGCACCAGGCACTTTTAGTACCTTCCACATTCCCATCTTCCTCACTGTGTCTTCCTTCAGATCTTGCCCAAAATTTCAGGAGTAGACCCTTTAACTAGAAGATGATGAAACCCATCAGGTTAAGATTTTTTTCTGTTAATAATTCTCTTCCTTAGTATTTCTCATATTTAAGATTGTAATCCACTTCAGAGAGTCATCCAAAGAGGGCATGATTATTGAGGAGTTTTAAATAACTATCAAATACTTACATTTACCAAAAAAAACTTTATAGCAATAATGATACAAGTGTGCGTTTTTTTAATATTCTGGGGTTCTGATATATAGTGCTATATTTTATTATTGAGTTATAGTTGGCATACAATATTATGTTGGTTTCAGGTATAGTTCATAGTGATTTGACATTCACACACATTTTGAAATGACCACCACAATAAATCTAGTAAACTTCTGTCCCCATACAAAGTTATTACAATATTATTGACCATATTATTTACGCTGTGTATTAGATGGCTTATTTATTTTATAACTGGAGGTTTGTTCCTCTTAGTCTCCTTCACCTACTTTACTTCCAACCCTCCCCTCTGGCAGCCACCCATTTGTTCTCGGCAACTATGAGTCTGCTTTTGTTTTGTTTGTTTGATTCTTAGATGCCACATATAAGTGAGACCATATGGTAGCTGTCTTTCTCTGTCTGACTTATTTCAATTAGCATAATTCTCTCTAGATCCTCTCATGTTGTTGCAAATGGCAACATTTCATTTTTTAACACCTGGGTAATAATTCATGTTTATGTCTGAGTAAAGTACCGGCATGGTCATTTTTCTCTAGTGTAGCAAGGAGCTCCCAAGTTTGTCCCTCAAGGGACTATTTATGACCTGGACATCTCGCCTGCAATAGAGGTACACTTTCACCGGAAGGCGGTGTGGTCCAAGCAGCTCTTCCCCTACAGCCACTGTTACCAAAAAGAGGACTCACAGTTTTCCACCCAACTTTACTTTTTCAACAAGAACATAGTTCAAGCATTTGAAGTTACTTCTTCTGATGCGACCAGGTTTCAAACAATGACAACATTTATCATCCAAACACTTTTCTGCTTGTTCTCTTAGCAATGACCCCAGTAGACTCCCAGGTTGGTTATAAGAATCTGCTTCTGAATAAGCCTTTTTTTTTTTCAGGTCAAATCTGACTTTCTGGAACACAGCTTGAAACCCCACTTCAAAGATCAGCATACAGGTGGTAGTATTGGAGGGGTCTCTGCACTGGACACTGAGCCTGGGGAAGCTTACTTGCTGACCTCTCTGAGCATGTCAGCCCTGGCGGTGGGGCAGCCTCAGGGGGCGGGCTTGCTACTCGGTTCCCCTCCCCTGGTTGAGGAAGGGGGAGCCCTCAGCAAGACCTCACCTCTGCCAAGCTGCCTCTATGCTTGCTGCAAAACTAAGTGAAGATAAGCCGGCAGTTTACTTGTTTTAATGTAATGAATGGAGAGCAAACTTCACTGCTACTCTGTTGCAAAATATCAATAGCAGACTAGGTAAGATTCTCTGCCTGAAAATACATTCTTATTTCTTGTTAAATATCTCTTTTAACTCCGGGAAATAGGAACTAATATAAACAGCACTGAGAAGTCAACAGTTTAGCATATGCCCTTCCACCCGCGGGCAGTTCCCTGGCTGTGACCTCTGGAGAAGTTACTTAACTCCCTTGGTCCCTACAGAAGGGAAATTTTGATGATTAGATGGGATAGAAAAGTGTATAGAAAGCACCTGATACTTAGTAGATTTTTATTAAAACTGCTAGTTCCCTGCTTTTGTTCTTTATGGTCTCAGTTTTCGTTTTTCTAAATTAGTATTTGAAAGTACCTGGCATCTATAGCCTGCTGTAACATTCTATTTGGGTCTTTGGAAGAGATGAAGCTAATTAATGCTTTTGGTCTTGCAGATGTTTGAGAAAGAACCTTATCCTGAAGACTGAAGGAAAGGGGTTGGGCTCCCCAGGGGTCTGAACGCAAGCCTGCCCCGGACATGATTCCAGGTCCCTTACATCTCCCAATAGAGGGCTGGACAGACCTCTCCTGCCGTTTCTCCCTGAACCTTAAAATACCGTTTAACATGAAAACTCCCCTCATCAGGAGTTTTCCAGGTGCCTGATTGGCAGTTTGGATGCTGTGTGGGCAGATGGAGAGAGGAGGGCGTAAGTGCAGGTCCATCTCAGTCACGGGTTCCAGTGTGCAGTGGGTATCGTCCTGCAATCACCCCCTTTGATGTCAGGAGCTTAACTAGGGCGTAGCTTCCATAACATGATGCATGGGACCCTTAACCCCACGTCCCCCGGAGGCGTCCGCCCACCTTCCTCTGAAGCACAGTCTCCCCTCTCCAGCCCCCCAAGCTGACCTCTGCTCCTCCCTCATTCTTTTCTCTTGAGAACCATCCTTTCATCATATGGTACTCATCACAGCGCTTCTCAACCTGTGTGACATCGCCCCCTAGGGGACATTCTCAACATGTCATCGTGTTGTCTCCTTTATCACCAAGACAACTGACCCTCAGGGGCTGGCAGCAGGGTGCTAAACACCCTGAAATGAAGGGGACCTTCCTGCTGGGGGAAAACCTACTTCTAATCACAGGAACACAGTCTAAGCCTGCTTTACTGTTAACACCCGTCTTCAGGCCAAGTCTCAACAAGCACTGAATTTACCTGAAACACACACAACCCTCTGACTTGCAGGCAGATCGCACTTGGCTCTGCTTGAATGTCTCAATAACTGGTGTTAATCGATTCAGTCGAGGTTTCTCGGTGTCAGTCTGCATCTTGACTGCATCCATGGGGATCCTAATATTAGTGAGTGGTTAGCCAGCAACAGACGACGCCATCGTTATCTTCTCGGCTACTGCACCCAAGCACTCAGATACCAAAGTACATGTTATGTTATTAAATTTCTGTATTAGTCAGCGTCCTGCAGAGGAACAGAACCAATTTTATATATATGTATATATATAAAATACATATATTTATGAGAGGAATTGGTTCACGAGGTTATGGAGGCTGAGAAGCCCCACACAGGCCGTCTGCAAGCTGAGACCAGGAGAGCAGGTGGTGTGATTCGGTCTCGGTCTGAAAGCTTGAGAACCAGCAGAGCTGATGGTGTAAATCCCAGCTGGAGGGCAGGAGAAGATGAATGAGACAGTCCGGCGCATCAGTGAGGCAGGAAAACCGGGAAGATTCTCCTCCTGCACCTTTTGTCCCACTGGGGCCTCAGCAGACGGGACGCTGCCCACCCACGCTGGGCAGGGCGACCTGCTTTACTGCGTCCACCGATTCAATTGCTCATCTCGCCCGGAAACACCCTCACACACGTCCAGAGTCCTGTCTAATCCGGCGCCCTGTGCCAATCAAGGTGACACAAAATTTACCATCACAATTGCTTTCTTTTTACTTCTCCTTCATGTAAAGGTGAGGGCCTTATATTGCTTTTTAAAAGGTTGTGCTACCTGTGAATTCCATTTGAAGATCATAAAGGAGCATCACAAAATATTCGCTGCAGTGGGGGAGGTGTGGCATCTGATAAAATAAAACTGCGTTTATGAACAATGGTTCACGGGGTTACTGTTCCCGGGGTGTGGGCTTTTTATCAAGGCTCTTAAAGACTGAAATGCTTAAAGTTCTTAAGATAATCTATTTCTAGTGGGGAGATTTCAGAAGACATGACAAAGAAAGATTCAGGAATAAGTGGGGAATTTTCTGGTGCCCCTGAAATTACAGCTCACAGATGGCTACTGGATTCTGCCTTTCACAACTAAATGGCATGTTAATAAGCTGAGCCCAGGCTTATTAAGTCTGAAATAATGATTTTTGATCCAAGCATGGGATTAAAGCAGTGATCATCAGGGCCTGAGAGAATCGCCCCAGGCTCAGGCCCTTGGCAGGGGAGGAAACTGTGTGTCCCTAACCTCAGGCCAGAGGCTTCCTGGCCGTCCCTGGACCACAGCCAGCCGTAGGGGCCCTGCCTTCAGAGTCTCTTTTCTCTGGGTCCACGCTGCTAAGTGAGCAGACTCAGAGGCCAGAACGTGGCCTGCGGAGATTTTCCTTCACTTCCCACCACGGATGTCTCAATGGTGGCACGACTCTGAAGAGCCTCGTGCTGGATTCAAGCCCCATGGAGACACTGAAGTTGACCTGGGGTGTCCCGAAGCTGCTCACACCCCCTCCCCTCCTTCTCCACGGCTTCCCGGCGACACGGCAAAGAGGGAGGGAAGCGTGGTCTCCTCCTCCCGCAGCCCACAAAATCGGGGAATAAAGACAATCCCTGGGGCTCTGGCGAATACCCTGCTTCCTCCAAATTACCTGGGAGAGTAACACGGAGCAGAGGCTCGCTTTGCTTTCATCAGCCAAGCAATTGCTTCCATTCTTCCCTTTTCTTTTTCAAGAAAAGCAAAGGAAAAGAATTGAAGGAAGGAAGAGAAACAGAAATTTTCAAACCTGCAACTGCAGCTTTCCAGGGTCCTCTTGGAGAGCTGAATGCTTCTGAGCCCTTGTATGTGTGGTGTGAAGGGAACCCTGGCCATTGCTGGGAATTCCAAGATCAAAGGAAGGCCTTCCTGGCCACTGCTGTGTTTTTTTGAAAGCTGCAGCTTTGAAGACGTGCTGCAGCTATTTATTGCTCACTTTCAGAAAGCAGCTTTATATTCTTTTCTGTTTCAGGTTTTTCTGCTAAGTTAGGAAAACTATCTTTTCATTTACTGCCACCTTCCGTTCTGCCCTGGTGGTTTTTAGATGACGTCTCACCAAAGGGCCTGATCAGTGTGAGATGGGATGCCCGCTCCTGCAGGAGGGGCCGGAGGGGGAGAGACAGGAGGCAGATTGGTGTGGTGAGGCTCCTGGTCCCTAACTAAGAATGAAGGATGGAGAAGCCTCCTGCCTTCCTTCCCTTCCATGGGCATCTTCTTTTTCATTCTTGAATTCTCCCCACTTTGTTGGGAGGCCCTGGGGTTTGGAAAAGTGTGAGAGAAAGCCCGGCTTGGACTCCGCTGAGCGAGGTTGGCGGCGGCCCTGACAGCCTGGCGGGGTTTACTGAGCCCAGGACCTTTCCAGCTTCCCCGCCTGGCAGGCGTGGCCACGTGACTGATTCTGGCCCGTGGGGAGGGGGCAGATGAGCCCTGGCTCTGGATGCTTCTGACCTAGGCGGGGCTTCTCTCCCTACTCCTCCTCTGGCTGAATGGGGAGGATTCCATGGCCCGCGGGGACAGAAGGGTGGGGACACGGAGGGACCCAGCATAACCACGGAAAAGGTCACTTACCCACCCAATGTTTTCTAAGCAAAAATTAACTTTCTGAGATTAAGCTACAGAATTGGGGGTTTATGTGTTGGGTCAGCTAGTACTATGCTGAGAAACACAGGCCTGTTACCCCACCTCCAAGCCCTGGATTTCTTGTCTACACAGAGTGAGAAATAACACTGCCTGCCTTGCTGTGTTCACACCAAGATCACAGGACATGAAATTTGGGGGTGTGCCTTGACCACCCCCAAATATTTGACAAACCAAATATTTATCAAGCATCTGTCTGGCCTCGGCAGATGCTTGATAAGTATTTGTTTTCCTACTTTTAAGACAGGCTCTCATCTCTCTAATTATCTTCGCTGCCTTTCTCTGAGGCGTCTCCATCCCTTTGCTCATTTGTGTGGCCCCAAAATCCTCACAACTGCCCAAGATATACAGTGAGGGAAGCGCCACGACTCGGCAGCGGGCTACACCCTGTCTCCTGCCATCTGCCGTTGTCATTCTTTCCAAGTAACATCCCCTCCACCCCGCCAGGTGCATTTGGTACACCAAGTGGATCAAAATCAGGACACCGGGACAAACGTGTCTATCACACCGATGCCTAATATCAAGAGGGCTCCAGTCCCACAGTCGTCAGGATGACGGAGTCGCTCCCAGTAGGAACAAGGCTGGTATCACTCCCGAAGAGCTCATAATTGTGTGTCTGCCAGCTGCATACCCGGGCAGAAATGCGCCGAGCGCAGGCTCCAGGCAGGAAGCTGGGGCCCCGCCAGGGCCGGCGGAGTCCTGGTCCTGAGGTCAACCCCGCAGCCTGTCTCTGGGTGCCAGACGCCAGCCTCTCCCTAAGTCCCGGCCCTGGGGGCACCCACAGAGCAGGACCCACCTTTTTAAAAAGGGTAATTTCTTTTGCCCAGCTTGATTGGGGTGTAAGTGACAAATGAAACTTACATATGTAAGGTGTACAATGTGTGGTTTTGAGTAGGAATACGTGTGAGCTGTTTACCACACCAAGGTCACTGACACGTCCTCACCCCACATAGATACTTTTTTTTTTCTCATGATGAGAACACTTAAATCTACCCTCTGAGCAAATTTCAAGTACACAAAAACGTATTACTAACTACAGGCCCCATGCTGGCATCTGATCCCAGGGCGTCCTCACCTTTTAACTGGAGGTTTGTGCCCTCCGACCGACATCTCCCCATTCCCTGCCCCAGCCGCCAGTGGCAACCACCCTGCTCTGGTCTGGCAGCTGGGCTGGTTTTGATGCAACGCAGGTGAGGCAGGCAGCGTTTGCCTTTCTGTGTCTGGCTCATTCCACCAGACCCCCTCTGGCCCATCCACGCAAACGACAGGAGCTCCTTCCTTGTCATGGCTGGATGATATTCCTCACATGGGGAGCACGGAGCAGATGGAATTGGGGTTTCAGAGATCAGAGCAAAGAAGGAGCTGCAGGCGCCCCTTTCAGGTGGACACCGAGATGCTCTGAGTCAGCAGAAGAAGGTGATTAAAGGGCTTGGCCTGGGCAGGAAGCTCCTTTACCAAGGGCGCCACCGGGCCCAACTAGGTTCCCCAGAAGCAGGGGCAAAATGGGCCACAGGAAATGCAGCTCGTACATTACACACCACCTGTGTCTCACACGCGTGCACACACACACACACTCACGAGGCCCTCCCACAAGCCGCCGCTGTGAACCAGGCACTGGCTGTCTGCTTCACGTGACACCCTTACACTCACACCTCTGACCTCCGTGCACAGGGGCGGGGGGGACCCCCGAGGGGCCCCTCCCCAGTGGCCTGACACCGTCTCAGCGGAGTCACGCCTGCTGCTGTTTCGTACCTGCCGCTCAGAGGTGATGAGTCACCTGAGAAGCTGGCAGGGGACCCACTTCTTCTCCCAATCATGTGATTTCAAAACACGCAGTCCCCAGACCCACCCGCTGGCCTTTACTTCTGCCCGTGGCCCTGATCCGCCATGAAATCTCAGACAGGACGGCCAAGAGGAAGGGCTCTCTGCCTGCCATCCGTCCCCACGACAGAGCGATCCGCGGGCTTCCTCACCTCGTGGGGCAAAAGCCATGCCCTGGAGGCCTTAGAAACCCCACTAATAATTCATCTCGCGTATGAAGGGAAAGAGAGTCTCGCGGGCTGCAGACCAGAATACCGGTGACTTGCTTCCCAGAAATGGCAGACTTGGGAGGTTTCCAAGGGGGGCAGCCAGCCAAGGGCAAGGGGTAGTGGGGAGACAGGACCAGCGTTTGGCAGAGAAAGTGAAGGGAGGTTGCGGGTCTGGGGCTTCCCCACGCAGAGATGGGGCTGAGGACGGCTACACAGTTTGCAAAGAGAAACTGTGTGTGTGTGTGTGTGTGTGTGTGTGTGTGAGTGTGTACATGCACGTATGTGCACGCATGTGTGTGTACGTGTCAATGAAAACAAATGCACAGCGTGAGAGTTGTGAGTTAGGGTTTATCTGGGGCAAAATGAGGACTATAGCCCGAGAGACAGCACTTCAGATAGCTCTGGGGAGCTGCTCCAAAGAGGTAGCGGGGAAGGTCAGTGTACATGTGATTTTGGGGCAGGTGGGTACAGGCAATTGAGCACACATTTTTGCAGAAGGTTTCTGCTAGTCACTCCTTGCAGGGGGTGTTGAAGGTCAGGGGTCACAGCAGCTTGTGATTTAATCATCGTAGAGGCAGACAGCAAGCACCGATGTTTACTCGGCATGTGCATGTGTGCATGTGTGTGTCCTTTCCTTCCCACAGTTCCTGCCCTCAGGGGTCAGGGATTGTCACCTGTGACAGCTGACCCCTTCGGGCATGTGAGGAACAAAGCAGTGGTCCAGACCCTTGGCCGCCAAGCCACAGAGCAGCCCTACCTAGTCCAGGTGTGTGAAGGCAGGAGTCCACACCTGGAGATGCTTCCTTGCCAGGCTGGCTGGGACGGCTTTGGCTCTGATCTTGCACCAGGTTCTGGCGACTGCAAGGACCAACATGCAACCAGAACCTTTGGAGTGTGATGCAGGACAAAGATTTCTTCTGACTTGACATTTCAAAGACTCAGACGTGCGCTATGCAAACCCTCCTTCGATTTGGTGGTGCAGACTCAGGCACCACCATCTTTCTATCTTTAATAGAAAGATCTATTAAAAAGAAAGAACAAGCCCAAAATGGAGTCATTTGCCCCCCCAGGACAGCAACTTCTGCTGATTTCTGTTCATTGCAGTTTCAAGCTCTCCCAGAAATGGGACCTTTAAATAGACTGTCGGAAATGCCTGATCAGCTCCGGTGAGGTCATTGGTGTGATTAGACCCCTGCCTTCCCTTCCCCCAGAAGAAGGTGGCCTGGCCTGGAACAATCCTGTTCCTCCTCTTGCTGACAACTTCCTGCCCCCCTCACCCCACTCCCCTGTAAAACCCTTTCTTTTGGGTCCATTCCTCAGAGCTCCCTTCTCGTTGCTCTATGGGGTGCTGCCAGATACATGAATCATTGAATAAAGCCAATTGGATCTTCGCATTACTCAGTCTATTTTTGTATTTTAACAGATCAGAGCCATTGGCTCTCCATCCTCCCAGCCAAAGCATCCACGTGTGTGCAGTGACAGCGGGTCCCCTTGGCTGCAGGCGCGGTGATTTCTTTCCGCTGCCCATGTTCCCACGTCACACACGGGGGCCCTTCCCTTCTCAGTCACACGTCAGCTACAGGTCTACGTGGGAAATGATGATTCCCGTCACCTCTTGTAAAATCTCCTTGGGTGACAGTTGATATTTCCTGAAATGATGGTCTTACCAGATCTGCACCCATCTAGAGAAGGGCTGGGATCCAGGCTCCATTACCTCCCACCCTGCTTCAGGCACCTCCCCAGCCTCGGGCTTTGTTTCTCATCCTCAAACCCAACAGCAAAACCGCCAAGCAGAGGGCCTTGCTGCGCTCAGTAAGGATGTGATGAAACGTCTGTGAAGTACGCTCCTGCTAAGCTCATGCTGTCGGTGAAAATTGCTTGGTCGGGACCGTTCCCTTAGCACCTGGAGAAAGCATCTCTCAGTGGAGAGAGAAGTGGGTCCCCCGTACACGCTGCCCCCAGACCCAGCCGATGATCCCAGCACGTTGTCCGCGATAGGCCAGGCCCCAGTTCTCCAACCACAGAGGACCCAGCAAGCGTGGCACAGGGGTCCTTGGTGCAGGCCCTCGGCACAGCCTGCTTTGTTCAGGATGCTGCCCTTGGAGGCACCTGGAGTCTCTCCCCTCACTTCTCACCGCACTGCTGGTCATCCTGCTGGAACACTGCGAGGCGTCTCTGCGGCCCCCTGTTACCCGGCCA
Organism: Balaenoptera ricei; assembly: GCF_028023285.1. Taxonomy (NCBI): domain Eukaryota; kingdom Metazoa; phylum Chordata; class Mammalia; order Artiodactyla; family Balaenopteridae; genus Balaenoptera; species Balaenoptera ricei. The sequence continues at coordinate 2,205,520 of NC_082650.1, forward strand.
CCTGGGACAGCTGCTGGCCCGGGGGAGCCTCGGTCCCTGTGGAGGCAGCTGGCTGCTTCAGGGACATTGGGCTCCGCTGGCTTTCTGTCTGTCTTTCTGTCTGTCTGTCTAATGGGGTGTGGCCTCTTCACAGCCCTCCATTCTCCAGGCGATTCTCAAGGTTGCCCAGAGAATGCAGGTCAGTCTCCAAGTACGAGCCCCCAGGCATGGACTTTCCTGACACCTGGTGGCCACTCGCCACCTCCCAGGGCACCTCAGGTCTCACCCATCTTAGGGTCACTGCAGAGGCTGCAAATTAGGCTGACTTGAGAGAGAGCAACAGGAGAAAAGCAAACAGAAGTTACTAAGGCGTGTGTGGCGTGTCTACACAGAGAACTCAGGGATGCAGAACTCAGGGCAGTGGGAACCCCCAGCTCAGACAGCGTCCCTGCAAACGAACAGCAGGCTTGGAGAGAAGGGACAGGCCAGAGGACAGGGACCTCGAGCTTCCAGAGGCAGCGAAAGATGGGACGGCAAATGCATGGGGCGCTGACGGGAGGCGAGGGTGTCTCGGGGAGGGGCGGAGGTTGTCACGCAGATTCCTCGGTGCCACCTCTGGGTTGAGAAGAGTCCAGAGTCATCTCATAATTAAGAATAGTCTGGGGCTTCCCTGGTGGCGCAGTGGTTGAGAATCCGCCTGCCAATGCGGGGGACACGGGTTCGGGCCCTGGTCCAGGAAGATCCCACATGCCGCGGAGCAACTGGGCCCGTGAGCCACAACTACTGAGCCTGCGCGTCTGGAGCCTGTGCTCCGCAACAAGAGAGGCCGCGACAGTGAGAGGCCCGCGCACCGCGATGAAGAGTGGCCCCCGCTTGCCGTAACTAGAGAAAGCCCTCGCACAGAAACGAAGACCCAACACAGACAAAAATAAATAAATAAATAAATAAATAAATAAAAATTAAAAAAAAAATAGTCTCTGACTGATTTTTAAAAAAAAAAATCCTTTTAATGGCTTAAACCCCTCCCTGCTCTGCCTCAGCCTTCTTCCATTCCACTGAAAGTTAACGTCATCTTAGCTGATTTACATTCACTGGTGATTTCTATGTGCCAGGGCTGTTCCAAGGGCTTTCCCAATGGTTAACTTCTTGAAATTTTGCAACCCTCCTTTTTCAAGAGGAAACTGAGGTTTGGAAAGTCATGTGATCCACCTGAGATAGTCCAGCTAAGAAGTTACAGGATTAGGGTTAGAACTTCCAGATCTCATTCGTGTCCATGGTTATCATTCCTTTCCCTAGACTGTGTTGCTCACATGTCTCTGTAAGTGTGAAAATACATGTTTAGTCAATCCCCCAAACTCTTATTTTCCCCAAAATGTGATTTTCATAGGGATAAGTTAAGCTGCAAGGGCAAGAACTTTATCATGCTATTCAAATGGTAAGGTTTGCTTCCCTGAGCTGTGTCACCACCCTGTGTGACATTTACCTACACTGTAAGGTTTGCCTTATTGATCCCAACTAGCTGAAAATAACTGATTTCACAGAACTTTGGAAACAATCTCCAAACTCCAAATTTTACCAACAGTGGAATAAAGCAACTGACCTAACAATTGGAAAGGCAAATGATTTCGCTTGCTTATTGGCTGTGAGATGTGGGGTATGTTTAAACTCTAGACTGGTCCTGTCCAATACGATAGCCACTGGCCACAGGTAGCTATTTAAATTTAAATTTTAATCAATTAAAATTAAGTGCAATTGCGCATTCAGTTCCTCAGTTGCACTAGCCACGTTTCAAGTGCTCAAAAGCCACGTATAACTAGTGGCTACTGTACTGGATAGTGCAGAAAGTTCTCTTGGACGGCACTGCTGTAAACCTGAAATCCAAAGCCTCCAAAGTCTTCTGAAGCTGTTTCCTGTCTGGTAATGGGTCTAAATTCTAATGATAATTATCACAGCACTGTAGTAGGACAGCATGTAAAAGTGCTTTGCAAATTATAAAGTGTTATATAATTTTTTTTAAATTATTGCAGTGTTGTAAAATCATAGTCTTTGACTTACTAATACTTTGGCCCTTGGATCTTATAATCATGTTAACTCTTTTTCAGAAGTTGAACTATAGATCTTGAAGCTGACATTTATACTTTGTTCTTTAAGACTGAAGTACATTCCAAGTTCTGCACCACTGACAATTTCTCTTAATGAGGAAGGTACCATTTATATGTATGTGTATATATATATATATATATATATATATATATATATATATATATATAAAGATATACACATGTAATACTATGTAATATATATAATTATATAATATATGCGATTATATAATAATATATAATATGAAAAGCACCACTTTCCTATAAGGACCATATCTATCAGAAATCAGTAGAAAAAATTTCCAGTCCATATGAGCTGATAAGAGTCCTAATTTTTGCCCAGTTAGAAAGTGATTACTGTGGGTTCCAGAGAAGGTGAATGAGTAACAGCCCCGGGTGCTTCAGTAACTGTCAAGTTCATTAACGCTCAGCAGCCTTAGTGACTAAATACACGTCTAACTCAGACTCCAAGACAGAACGTGACTTCTAGGTACCGACTGCTTTTCCTGAGCCCTATTTGGTTTCTTTTACGGAACTACAAATCTATTGGTGCTTGAAGCTTTTAGGCAGCACGATGGAAAGAAGCCTGAAGAACATCCTGGTGCTTTCCTTTGGATTTCTACTTCTCTTTACTGCCTACGGAGGTCTGCAGAGTCTGCAGGTAGGTGTGTACAGTTGTCATGTGATCTTACCTTCTGAACGTCTCTGGGACTCCAAGAATTCCCATGGCACAGACAGCGAGGAACGTGGAGTTTCACCCTCCAAAATCCTCTAAAGCAAGCAGTGGTTTTTATGTGCAGCCCCGACTCCCAGTTCAGCGGGATTGCACAACCGTGGGTGTTTGACCCTCGGACAAGGAGAGCTGGTCTTGGGTTAGTGATAAAATCCGCTTTGCCTTTGTGTGGGTAAAAGGAGACACAAGACGAATCACTGTGAATCTGTGGTCAGGGGCAGTAATGAATTCATCAGAGGCCGTGATACCACGTAGATTCCTGCTAGATCTTCCCCCGGGTAGTTCCACATTAAGTCTGATCTTTAACCGTGAACGAAACCCCAAGGAAGCCCCAGGGCTGGTCAGGAAGCAGCCTGTCATCACGCTCTTGTGCCTTCTTCACCAGCTTCATGCTCTGTGGCCTGGGGGCTGCCACACAGTGAAGTATCTGCAAGGTTTCTGATGACAAGTTAGTGTGGTCCTGGAAGGTCTGTCAGTCAGCGACAAGAAGTAGGCGCCTACTGTGTGCACAGAGCTGAACAAGAAAAGCACGTGCAGGGGGCTCAGAATTGGAGGTGCAGGACAAGAGAGGAGAGATTCAAATTTTCTGTCTTCATTGTTACAGTACAAACTCTTTGGACTTGTAGGTTGGCGAGGTAGCTCAGATTCAGCCCTGAATTCCAAGTGCATGTTTTCCTCAATGAAGCCCTATTCAGTCTTTTTTCTGATTAGGGTCACAGAGAATGAAATCATAGCCCATGGTGATTCCCAGAATCAAGTTGAAGGGGGAGCACAGTCTTCTTGCTTGCCAGGATAGCCCACGACTTTGTAGACATTGCTCAGAACGTTGTGATGTTGTAAAATGCTAATGTGTGTGAAACACCTGTTTTGTCATGCTGCCTTGAGCTCACGTTGAACGTAGTGTGTGCTTTCTGGAAGGAGCACTTAGCGAGACCATGGACCCATCAGTGACACTGTCCCTACAGAAGCTTGCCCCACCGGAGGAAGTCCTGCTGTCACCAGGTGGGGCAGCTCCCCTGGGTTCGGGCGTGACTGATGGGGTCAGAATTCTCAGGAAGCGGTTGTGATCTGACAGCTGCAGCTGAATGACAGCAAACTGGCCCCCTTGGAAGCCGGGGGAGGGAGTGGGGGGACCCTAGGAGCTGCCAGGAGTCCCTTCTCTCAGGCTATGACTGTGGGACGCTGAGGTCACACACAACGCAGAAGCCTCACTCAGGAAACTCTCGGAGTCGCATCTGAGTGGAGAGAGCAGTGCAGCTGAGGGGAAGGCACATTGGCCTCCACGTCTTCCCCAGGGCTCCTGGGCTGGGCATTGCTGTCACTGGGGTGGCTTCTTCCTCCTCAGAAGACCGGAGATGTTAGAGAACCAGCCCTCCTACCCTGCCGTGGAGCTATCCCACCCACCACTCCCCCCTGCTCCGTCCCCGCCCTTATCTGGCCGCATTTCCTTGCCCACTGATCCAGGACATGTAAACATGGTTTGACTCTGTCAGTCAGGACTGGCTTCGGAAACAGCAGGTAAGGGCAGGGAGGAGGGACGTGGCCTTAGGGATGGCTGGATCCCAGCCATGTTGAAGGGACCTGCCAGTCTCCATCACTTCCTTCTGCTTCCATCTGCTTGGCTTCATTCTCAGGCCCCAGCGAGGCGGCCAAGGTGGTCATAGGCATCCCCAGAGTGCCAGCCCCGGTCTGGATTCGGTCGTGCACTTGCCCAGGACGCTGACACGCATCTACCGCCTTCCCCACAGCAGACGATCTCCTGTTTATTATTCAGATCTCGGTGTGCATGTCACACTTCCTTCTCCGCCTTCCCGTGCCCTGGGTCCCACGTCTGGCTGAGGCGCCCCGTGTGCACGCCGGGTCCTGTGGCGCACACCACGCGGTGCCTGTGAGCTCCATGAGGCCAGGCCCTCACCACTCCGTCCGTCACCGTATCCCCTGCCTCAGACAGTGCTCAGCACTGGATCCAGTGGGTCCAATCCATTCCCCAGTATGGCGTCTGGGGCTCCTGTTGGTCTAGTCTGGCTGGCTGGCCAGCCTCACCTCACCAGAAGAGCTCAACAGCTGTGACCAAAGCAGCTGAATGCTCCTTGGGGTCCTTCCTCTCAGGATGGGGCCTCTGTAAACACATCCCCTAAACGTCCCTCCTCACCCACACCTCCCGACCTTTCCCTGGTCACCGCCACATCCCGCAGGTCTTGCGAGGCCTTCACTCCTTCCAGAAAGTCTTCTGACGCCTCTGGACTGGACTTCGTGCCCTCCCAGGAGCTCGGCCCCTGAGCTTCCCCCTGCAGCACTCACTGTCACACTGCAGTGGCCGGCTGGAGGCGTCAGTGGCCCTGGAAGTCCTGCCCATCCCCCGCTCCTGGGTGGTGGCCGTTGTCTTTCCCTTTTGTGTCCCAGGAGCCACAGGTAAGCCTCTGTTGGTCAGGGCTTACAGTCATCAGTCGATCGGCTTGCTGAGTGAGTTGAGGGACCGTCCTCGTTGTTTACATACAGGTCACTCCCATGGGCTTCTCCTCGGGCATGGATTTTGCAGGTTGGCTCTCCTAACACATGGAGAGACAGGTATTTGAACATGGTCATTCACTTGAAAAAAAAAGACATTTGGTTTTGAAATTTGGTTCCCACTTTGGAGATTGAAATCCGCCTTCCCTTCCAGCGGTGGGCAGCGGAACTCCATTATAAGTAACAAATGTGCCTCGCCGCCGGCTGGCAGCAGGGCTGTGGGCGGAAAGGAAATTGCAGACCAGAGCGTGCTGCCAGCCTCTCATTAGCACACAAAGAGGCAAGCTCACTAATACATGAGTATTAAGCAAACAAAGGGCCCCGGCTGGACCTGTTCCCACATTGCACACTCCTAGCAACTGGAGTTAGGAGCAGAAATTTCCAGATAACCCCACTTCAGGCAGACTGTTCAACTTCTGTCTTCCAAGCAGACTTTAGAATTGTCATGGGACCAGATGTTCTTCTTCTCAGTTTCAATTAATCAGCAAACATGACTAAGTACCTGTTTGGGGCAAGGCACTGGGTGAGATTCAGAAAAAGCAGAACGTTCCCTGCGCTCAAGACCCCTGGAGACCCTTGGCATGCACTTGAAGAAAGGGCACCATCTGGAAAGAGGATGAGGATGGTCAGAGTATGTTGAGGGGTGGAAAGGGAGAGAAAATCCTGGGGTGAGAACACAGCCTATGCAGTTTGGAGTCTCCAGGAGACAGGAAAGGGATGGGCGGGGAGGGCTTCAGAGAGGCCCCCGGCTGATGGGTGGGATCTTCTGTTGTGTTGTTGGGGGACCAGGCAGGAAGGAACGATAATAGTCCAGGTGTTAAAGTCCTGGCTTTGGGGTCATCTGGACTAATTAGCTGAGTGTATGATCCTACGTGGTGTGTTTCTTCCCCCCGTGGAGGTAGTAACACCTGTCTCAGCCATAAAGGAGAAGGAACGTAAAAGCTCTTATTTCGGTGTCTGCACTTTGTCGACTCTCAAACAGTGGTGGTTTTCTGAGTTTTGGGCTCTGGCTTCTGCAAGGGAAGAGACCCTCTCTGCGAAGTTTTCTCCTCTGGTGCCTGGTCAGTTGTCTGCAGCACAGCAGGGACCCCCTGCACAAGTGACCACAGGGTCGGGCTGAGCTGGATGTGGAAGCCAAGGAAACAGATGGCAGGACCCTTGTGAAAGAAGGTCTGGCTGCGAAGGGAAGCACTTGTCTTCTTCCCCGCCCCCTCCTCTACCCCTCCTCTCCTCCCCCTCCCCCTCTTCTTCCTGCTATTCTTCCTCCCCTCTCCCTCCTCCCCCATCCTCATCCTCCCCCTCCTCGCTTTCCCTCCTCCCCTCCCCCTCCCCCTCCCCTTCCCTCCTTCCCATCCTCCCCCTCCTGTCTCTCCCTCCTCCCCCCCTTCTCCTCCCCCTCCTTTCCCTTTACAAGTAAAATAAATGGAGGAAGCAATCATGCTAATAGGTTTTTCTTTCACAGCAAAAGCCAAATGTCACCGCTGCCATTGCCTTTGCCTGAGCTGGCTCTGGTTACCTATTTGACCCTTTGTTCGCTTCACACCAAGCTATGCTAGGCACCAAGTGACAAATGACAAAAACAAGAATAATGTGCATTGTGTTGACACAGCGTTAAGCTGGAGCTGCTTGCTCTGCCTCAGGCACAGCGGGAACCTTGGTCTCCGCGGAGCCTGGAGACACGCGGCTCCCTGGTTGCCCTGGCACCCCGCCTTCTCAGGGATGAGGCAGCGGCTGCGGGAAGCAGGAAGCGTGGGGATGAGGCAGCGGCTGTGGGAAGCAGGAAGCGTGGGGATGAGGCAGGGGCTGCGGGAAGCAGGAAGCGTGGGGATGAGGCAGCGGCTGCGGGAAGCAGGAAGCGTGGGGATGAGGCAGCGGCTGCGGGAAGCAGGAAGCGTGGGGATGAGGCAGCGGCTGCGGGAAGCAGGAAGCGTGGGGATGAGGCAGGGGCTGCGGGAAGCAGGAAGCGTGGGGATGAGGCAGCGGCTGCGGGAAGCAGGAAGCGTGGGGATGAGGCAGCGGCTGCGGGAAGCAGGAAGCGTGGGGATGAGGCAGCGGCTGCGGGAAGCAGGAAGCGTGGGGATGAGGCAGCGGCTGCGGGAAGCAGGAAGCGTGGGGATGAGGCACGGGCTGCGGGAAGCAGGAAGCGTGGGGATGAGGCAGGGGCTGCGGGAAGCAGGAAGCGTGGGGATGAGGCAGTGGCTGCGGGAAGCAGGAAGCGTGGGGATGAGGCAGCGGCTGCGGGAAGCAGGAAGCGTGGGGATGAGGCAGGGGCTGCGGGAAGCAGGAAACGTGGGGATGAGGCACGGGCTGCGGGAAGCAGGAAGCGTGGGGATGAGGCAGGGGCTGCGGGAAGCAGGAAGCGTGGGGATGAGGCAGCGGCTGCGGGAAGCAGGAAGCGTGGGGATGAGGCAGGGGCTGCGGGAAGCAGGAAACGTGGGGATGAGGCACGGGCTGCGGGAAGCAGGAAGCGTGGGGATGAGGCAGGGGCTGCGGGAAGCAGGAAGCGTGGGGATGAGGCAGCGGCTGCGGGAAGCAGGAAGCGTGGGGATGAGGCAGCGGCTGCGGGAAGCAGGAAGCGTGGGGATGAGGCAGGGGCTGCGGGAAGCAGGAAGCGTGGGGATGAGGCAGCGGCTGCGGGAAGCAGGAAGCGTGGGGATGAGGCAGGGGCTGCGGGAAGCAGGAAGCGTGGGGATGAGGCAGCGGCTGCGGGAAGCAGGAAGCGTGGGGATGAGGCAGCGGCTGCGGGAAGCAGGAAGCGTGGGGATGAGGCAGCGGCTGCGGGAAGCAGGAAGCGCGGGGATGAGGCACGGGCTGCGGGAAGCAGGAAGCGTGGGGATGAGGCAGCGGCTGCGGGAAGCAGGAAGCGTGGGGATGAGGCAGCGGCTGCGGGAAGCAGGAAGCGTGGGGATGAGGCAGGGGCTGCAGGAAGCAGGAAGCGTGGGGATGAGGCAGGGGCTGCGGGAAGCAGGAAGCGTGGGGATGAGGCAGCGGCTGCGGGAAGCAGGAAGCGTGGGGATGAGGCAGCGGCTGCGGGAAGCAGGAAGCGTGGGGATGAGGCAGCGGCTGCGGGAAGCAGGAAGCGTGGGGATGAGGCAGCGGCTGCGGGAAGCAGGAAGCGTGGGGATGAGGCAGCGGCTGCGGGAAGCAGGAAGCGTGGGGATGAGGCAGCGGCTGCGGGAAGCAGGAAGCGTGGGGATGAGGCAGCGGCTGCGGGAAGCAGGAAGCGTGGGGATGAGGCAGCGGCTGCGGGAAGCAGGAAGCGTGGGGATGAGGCAGCGGCTGCGGGAAGCAGGAAGCGTGGGGATGAGGCAGCGGCTGCGGGAAGCAGGAAGCGTGTGGATGAGGCACGGGCTGCGGGAAGCAGGAAGCGTGGGGATGAGGCAGGGGCTGCGGGAAGCAGGAAGCGTGGGGATGAGGCAGGGGCTGCGGGAAGCAGGAAGCGTGGGGATGAGGCAGCGGCTGCGGGAAGCAGGAAGCGTGGGGATGAGGCAGCGGCTGCGGGAAGCAGGAAGCGTGGGGATGAGGCAGCGGCTGCGGGAAGCAGGAAGCGTGGGGATGAGGCAGCGGCTGCGGGAAGCAGGAAGCGTGGGGATGAGGCAGGGGCTGCGGGAAGCAGGAAGCGTGGGGATGAGGCAGCGGCTGTGGGAAGCAGGAAGCGTGGGGATGAGGCACGGGCTGCGGGAAGCAGGAAGCGTGGGGATGAGGCACGGGCTGCGGGAAGCAGGAAGCGTGGGGATGAGGCAGCGGCTGCGGGAAGCAGGAAGCGTGGGGATGAGGCAGCGGCTGCGGGAAGCAGGAAGCGTGGGGATGAGGCAGCGGCTGCGGGAAGCAGGAAGCGTGGGGATGAGGCAGCGGCTGCGGGAAGCAGGAAGCGTGGGGATGAGGCAGCGGCTGCGGGAAGCAGGAAGCGTGGGGATGAGGCAGCGGCTGCGGGAAGCAGGAAGCGTGGGGATGAGGCAGCGGCTGCGGGAAGCAGGAAGCGTGGGGATGAGGCAGCGGCTGCGGGAAGCAGGAAGCGTGGGGATGAGGCAGCGGCTGCGGGAAGCAGGAAGCGTGGGGATGAGGCAGCGGCTGCGGGAAGCAGGAAGCGTGGGGATGAGGCAGCGGCTGCGGGAAGCAGGAAGCGTGGGGATGAGGCAGCGGCTGCGGGAAGCAGGAAGCGTGGGGATGAGGCAGCGGCTGCGGGAAGCAGGAAGCGTGGGGATGAGGCAGCGGCTGCGGGAAGCAGGAAGCGTGGGGATGAGGCAGCGGCTGCGGGAAGCAGGAAGCGTGGGGATGAGGCAGCGGCTGCGGGAAGCAGGAAGCGTGGGGATGAGGCAGCGGCTGCGGGAAGCAGGAAGCGTGGGGATGAGGCAGCGGGCTGCGGGAAGCAGGAAGCGTGGGGATGAGGCAGCGGCTGCGGGAAGCAGGAAGCGTGGGGATGAGGCAGCGGCTGCGGGAAGCAGGAAGCGTGGGGATGAGGCAGCGGCTGCGGGAAGCAGGAAGCGTGGGGATGAGGCAGCGGCTGCGGGAAGCAGGAAGCGTGGGGATGAGGCAGCGGCTGCGGGAAGCAGGAAGCGTGGGGATGAGGCAGCGGCTGCGGGAAGCAGGAAGCGTGGGGATGAGGCAGCGGCTGCGGGAAGCAGGAAGCGTGGGGATGAGGCAGCGGCTGCGGGAAGCAGGAAGCGTGGGGATGAGGCAGCGGCTGCGGGAAGCAGGAAGCGTGGGGATGAGGGCAGCGGCTGCGGGAAGCAGGAAGCGTGGGGATGAGGCAGCGGCTGCGGGAAGCAGGAAGCGTGGGGATGAGGCAGCGGCTGCGGGAAGCAGGAAGCGTGGGGATGAGGCAGCGGCTGCGGGAAGCAGGAAGCGTGGGGATGAGGCAGCGGCTGCGGGAAGCAGGAAGCGTGGGGATGAGGCAGGGGCTGCGGGAAGCAGGAAGCGTGGGGATGAGGCAGCGGCTGCGGGAAGCAGGAAGCGTGGGGATGAGGCACGGGCTGCGGGAAGCAGGAAGCGTGGGATGAGGCAGCGGCTGCGGGAAGCAGGAAGCGTGGGGATGAGGCAGGGGCTGCGGGAAGCAGGAAGCGTGGGGATGAGGCAGGGGCTGCGGGAAGCAGGAAGCGTGGGGATGAGGCAGGGGCTGCGGGAAGCAGGAAGCGTGGGGATGAGGCAGCGGCTGCGGGAAGCAGGAAGCGTGGGGATGAGGCAGCGGCTGCGGGAAGCAGGAAGCGTGGGGATGAGGCAGCGGCTGCGGGAAGCAGGAAGCGTGGGGATGAGGCAGCGGCTGCGGGAAGCAGGAAGCGTGGGGATGAGGCAGCGGCTGCGGGAAGCAGGAAGCGTGGGGATGAGGCAGCGGCTGCGGGAAGCAGGAAGCGTGGGGATGAGGCAGCGGCTGCGGGAAGCAGGAAGCGTGGGGATGAGGCAGCGGCTGCGGGAAGCAGGAAGCGTGGGGATGAGGCACGGGCTGCGGGAAGCAGGAAGCGTGGGGATGAGGCAGGGGCTGCGGGAAGCAGGAAGCGTGGGGATGAGGCAGTGGCTGCGGGAAGCAGGAAGCGTGGGGATGAGGCAGCGGCTGCGGGAAGCAGGAAGCGTGGGGATGAGGCAGGGCTGCGGGAAGCAGGAAACGTGGGGATGAGGCACGGGCTGCGGGAAGCAGGAAGCGTGGGGATGAGGCAGGGGCTGCGGGAAGCAGGAAGCGTGGGGATGAGGCAGCGGCTGCGGGAAGCAGGAAGCGTGGGGATGAGGCAGCGGCTGCGGGAAGCAGGAAGCGTGGGGATGAGGCAGCGGCTGCGGGAAGCAGGAAGCGTGGGGATGAGGCAGCGGCTGCGGGAAGCAGGAAGCGTGGGGATGAGGCAGCGGCTGCGGGAAGCAGGAAGCGTGGGGATGAGGCAGCGGCTGCGGGAAGCAGGAAGCGTGGGGATGAGGCAGCGGCTGCGGGAAGCAGGAAGCGTGGGGATGAGGCACGGGCTGCGGGAAGCAGGAAGCGTGGGGATGAGGCAGGGGCTGCGGGAAGCAGGAAGCGTGGGGATGAGGCAGTGGCTGCGGGAAGCAGGAAGCGTGGGGATGAGGCAGCGGCTGCGGGAAGCAGGAAGCGTGGGGATGAGGCAGGGCTGCGGGAAGCAGGAAGCGTGGGGATGAGGCACGGGCTGCGGGAAGCAGGAAGCGTGGGGATGAGGCAGGGGCTGCGGGAAGCAGGAAGCGTGGGGATGAGGCAGCGGCTGCGGGAAGCAGGAAGCGTGGGGATGAGGCAGGGGCTGCGGGAAGCAGGAAACGTGGGGATGAGGCACGGGCTGCGGGAAGCAGGAAGCGTGGGGATGAGGCAGGGGCTGCGGGAAGCAGGAAGCGTGGGGATGAGGCAGCGGCTGCGGGAAGCAGGAAGCGTGGGGATGAGGCAGCGGCTGCGGGAAGCAGGAAGCGTGGGGATGAGGCAGGGGCTGCGGGAAGCAGGAAGCGTGGGGATGAGGCAGCGGCTGCGGGAAGCAGGAAGCGTGGGGATGAGGCAGGGCTGCGGGAAGCAGGAAGCGTGGGGATGAGGCAGCGGCTGCGGGAAGCAGGAAGCGTGGGGATGAGGCAGCGGCTGCGGGAAGCAGGAAGCGTGGGGATGAGGCAGCGGCTGCGGGAAGCAGGAAGCGTGGGGATGAGGCACGGGCTGCGGGAAGCAGGAAGCGTGGGATGAGGCAGCGGCTGCGGGAAGCAGGAAGCGTGGGGATGAGGCAGCGGCTGCGGGAAGCAGGAAGCGTGGGGATGAGGCAGCGGCTGCAGGAAGCAGGAAGCGTGGGGATGAGGCAGGGGCTGCGGGAAGCAGGAAGCGTGGGGATGAGGCACGGGCTGCGGGAAGCAGGAAGCGTGGGGATGAGGCAGCGGCTGCGGGAAGCAGGAAGCGTGGGGATGAGGCAGGGGCTGCGGGAAGCAGGAAGCGTGGGGATGAGGCAGCGGCTGTGGGAAGCAGGAAGCGTGGGGATGAGGCACGGGCTGCGGGAAGCAGGAAGCGTGGGGATGAGGCAGCGGGCTGCGGGAAGCAGGAAGCGTGGGGATGAGGCAGCGGCTGCGGGAAGCAGGAAGCGTGGGGATGAGGCAGCGGCTGCGGGAAGCAGGAAGCGTGGGGATGAGGCAGCGGCTGCGGGAAGCAGGAAGCGTGGGGATGAGGCAGCGGCTGCGGGAAGCAGGAAGCGTGGGGATGAGGCAGCGGCTGCGGGAAGCAGGAAGCGTGGGGATGAGGCAGCGGCTGCGGGAAGCAGGAAGCGTGGGGATGAGGCAGCGGCTGCGGGAAGCAGGAAGCGTGGGGATGAGGCAGCGGCTGCGGGAAGCAGGAAGCGTGGGGATGAGGCAGCGGCTGCGGGAAGCAGGAAGCGTGGGGATGAGGCAGCGGCTGCGGGAAGCAGGAAGCGTGGGGATGAGGCAGCGGCTGCGGGAAGCAGGAAGCGTGGGGATGAGGCAGCGGCTGCGGGAAGCAGGAAGCGTGGGGATGAGGCAGCGGCTGCGGGAAGCAGGAAGCGTGGGGATGAGGCAGCGGCTGCGGGAAGCAGGAAGCGTGGGGATGAGGCAGGGGCTGCGGGAAGCAGGAAGCGTGGGGATGAGGCAGCGGCTGCGGGAAGCAGGAAGCGTGGGGATGAGGCAGCGGGCTGCGGGAAGCAGGAAGCGTGGGGATGAGGCAGCGGCTGCGGGAAGCAGGAAGCGTGGGGATGAGGCACGGGCTGCGGGAAGCAGGAAGCGTGGGGATGAGGCAGCGGCTGCGGGAAGCAGGAAGCGTGGGGATGAGGCAGGGGCTGCGGGAAGCAGGAAGCGTGGGGATGAGGCAGCGGCTGCGGGAAGCAGGAAGCGTGGGGATGAGGCAGCGGCTGCGGGAAGCAGGAAGCGTGGGGATGAGGCAGCGGCTGCGGGAAGCAGGAAGCGTGGGGATGAGGCAGCGGCTGCGGGAAGCAGGAAGCGTGGGGATGAGGCAGCGGCTGCGGGAAGCAGGAAGCGTGGGGATGAGGCAGCGGCTGCGGGAAGCAGGAAGCGTGGGGATGAGGCAGCGGCTGCGGGAAGCAGGAAGCGTGGGGATGAGGCAGCGGCTGCGGGAAGCAGGAAGCGTGGGGATGAGGCAGCGGCTGCGGGAAGCAGGAAGCGTGGGGATGAGGCAGCGGCTGCGGGAAGCAGGAAGCGTGGGGATGAGGCAGCGGCTGCGGGAAGCAGGAAGCGTGGGGATGAGGCACGGGCTGCGGGAAGCAGGAAGCGTGGGGATGAGGCAGGGCTGCGGGAAGCAGGAAGCGTGGGGATGAGGCAGCGGCTGCGGGAAGCAGGAAGCGTGGGGATGAGGCAGCGGCTGCGGGAAGCAGGAAGCGTGGGGATGAGGCAGCGGCTGCGGGAAGCAGGAAGCGTGGGGATGAGGCACGGGCTGCGGAAGCAGGAAGCGTGGGATGAGGCAGCGGCTGCGGGAAGCAGGAAGCGTGGGGATGAGGCACGGGCTGCGGGAAGCAGGAAGCGTGGGGATGAGGCAGGGGCTGCGGGAAGCAGGAAGCGTGGGGATGAGGCAGGGGCTGCGGGAAGCAGGAAGCGTGGGGATGAGGCAGCGGCTGCGGGAAGCAGGAAGCGTGGGGATGAGGCAGCGGCTGCGGGAAGCAGGAAGCGTGGGGATGAGGCAGCGGCTGCGGGAAGCAGGAAGCGTGGGGATGAGGCAGCGGCTGCGGGAAGCAGGAAGCGTGGGGATGAGGCAGCGGGCTGCGGGAAGCAGGAAGCGTGGGGATGAGGCAGCGGCTGCGGGAAGCAGGAAGCGTGGGGATGAGGCAGCGGCTGCGGGAAGCAGGAAGCGTGGGGATGAGGCAGCGGCTGCGGGAAGCAGGAAGCGTGGGGATGAGGCAGCGGGCTGCGGGAAGCAGGAAGCGTGGGGATGAGGCAGCGGGCTGCGGGAAGCAGGAAGCGTGGGGATGAGGCAGCGGCTGCGGGAAGCAGGAAGCGTGGGGATGAGGCAGCGGCTGCGGGAAGCAGGAAGCGTGGGGATGAGGCAGCGGCTGCGGGAAGCAGGAAGCGTGGGGATGAGGCAGCGGCTGCGGGAAGCAGGAAGCGTGGGGATGAGGCAGCGGCTGCGGGAAGCAGGAAGCGTGGGGATGAGGCAGCGGCTGCGGGAAGCAGGAAGCGTGGGGATGAGGCAGCGGCTGCGGGAAGCAGGAAGCGTGGGGATGAGGCAGCGGCTGCGGGAAGCAGGAAGCGTGGGGATGAGGCAGCGGCTGCGGGAAGCAGGAAGCGTGGGGATGAGGCAGCGGCTGCGGGAAGCAGGAAGCGTGGGGATGAGGCAGCGGCTGCGGGAAGCAGGAAGCGTGGGGATGAGGCAGCGGCTGCGGGAAGCAGGAAGCGTGGGGATGAGGCAGCGGCTGCGGGAAGCAGGAAGCGTGGGGATGAGGCAGCGGGCTGCGGGAAGCAGGAAGCGTGGGGATGAGGCAGCGGCTGCGGGAAGCAGGAAGCGTGGGGATGAGGCAGCGGCTGCGGGAAGCAGGAAGCGTGGGGATGAGGCAGCGGCTGCGGGAAGCAGGAAGCGTGGGGATGAGGCAGCGGGCTGCGGGAAGCAGGAAGCGTGGGGATGAGGCAGCGGCTGCGGGAAGCAGGAAGCGTGGGGATGAGGCAGCGGCTGCGGGAAGCAGGAAGCGTGGGGATGAGGCAGCGGCTGCGGGAAGCAGGAAGCGTGGGGATGAGGCAGCGGCTGCGGGAAGCAGGAAGCGTGGGGATGAGGCAGCGGCTGCGGGAAGCAGGAAGCGTGGGGATGAGGCAGCGGCTGCGGGAAGCAGGAAGCGTGGGGATGAGGCAGCGGCTGCGGGAAGCAGGAAGCGTGGGGATGAGGCAGCGGCTGCGGGAAGCAGGAAGCGTGGGGATGAGGCAGCGGCTGCGGGAAGCAGGAAGCGTGGGGATGAGGCAGCGGCTGCGGGAAGCAGGAAGCGTGGGGATGAGGCAGCGGCTG
This sequence comes from Balaenoptera ricei, assembly GCF_028023285.1. Classification (NCBI taxonomy): domain Eukaryota; kingdom Metazoa; phylum Chordata; class Mammalia; order Artiodactyla; family Balaenopteridae; genus Balaenoptera; species Balaenoptera ricei. The sequence goes on from NC_082650.1 coordinate 2,220,746, forward strand.
CGGGAAGCAGGAAGCGTGGGGATGAGGCAGCGGCTGCGGGAAGCAGGAAGCGTGGGGATGAGGCAGCGGCTGCGGGAAGCAGGAAGCGTGGGGATGAGGCAGCGGCTGCGGGAAGCAGGAAGCGTGGGGATGAGGCAGCGGCTGCGGGAAGCAGGAAGCGTGGGGATGAGGCAGCGGCTGCGGGAAGCAGGAAGCGTGGGGATGAGGCAGCGGCTGCGGGAAGCAGGAAGCGTGGGGATGAGGCAGCGGCTGCGGGAAGCAGGAAGCGTGGGGATGAGGCAGCGGCTGCGGGAAGCAGGAAGCGTGGGGATGAGGCAGCGGCTGCGGGAAGCAGGAAGCGTGGGGATGAGGCAGGGGCTGCGGAAGCAGGAAGCGTGGGGATGAGGCAGCGGCTGCGGGAAGCAGGAAGCGTGGGGATGAGGCAGCGGCTGCGGGAAGCAGGAAGCGTGGGGATGAGGCAGCGGCTGCGGGAAGCAGGAAGCGTGGGGATGAGGCAGCGGCTGCGGGAAGCAGGAAGCGTGGGGATGAGGCAGCGGCTGCGGGAAGCAGGAAGCGTGGGGATGAGGCAGCGGCTGCGGGAAGCAGGAAGCGTGGGGATGAGGCAGCGGCTGCGGGAAGCAGGAAGCGTGGGGATGAGGCAGCGGCTGCGGGAAGCAGGAAGCGTGGGGATGAGGCAGCGGCTGCGGGAAGCAGGAAGCGTGGGGATGAGGCAGCGGGCTGCGGGAAGCAGGAAGCGTGGGGATGAGGCAGCGGCTGCGGGAAGCAGGAAGCGTGGGGATGAGGCAGCGGCTGCGGGAAGCAGGAAGCGTGGGGATGAGGCAGCGGCTGCGGGAAGCAGGAAGCGTGGGGATGAGGCAGCGGCTGCGGGAAGCAGGAAGCGTGGGGATGAGGCAGCGGCTGCGGGAAGCAGGAAGCGTGGGGATGAGGCAGCGGGCTGCGGGAAGCAGGAAGCGTGGGGATGAGGCAGCGGCTGCGGGAAGCAGGAAGCGTGGGGATGAGGCAGGGCTGCGGGAAGCAGGAAGCGTGGGGATGAGGCAGCGGGCTGCGGGAAGCAGGAAGCGTGGGGATGAGGCAGGGGCTGCGGGAAGCAGGAAGCGTGGGGATGAGGCAGCGGCTGCGGGAAGCAGGAAGCGTGGGGATGAGGCACGGGCTGCGGGAAGCAGGAAGCGTGGGGATGAGGCAGCGGGCTGCGGGAAGCAGGAAGCGTGGGGATGAGGCAGCGGGCTGCGGGAAGCAGGAAGCGTGGGGATGAGGCAGCGGGCTGCGGGAAGCAGGAAGCGTGGGGATGAGGCAGGGGCTGCGGGAAGCAGGAAGCGTGGGGATGAGGCAGGGCTGCGGGAAGCAGGAAGCGTGGGGATGAGGCAGCGGCTGCGGGAAGCAGGAAGCGTGGGGATGAGGCAGCGGCTGCGGGAAGCAGGAAGCGTGGGATGAGGCAGCGGCTGCGGGAAGCAGGAAGCGTGGGGATGAGGCAGCGGCTGCGGGAAGCAGGAAGCGTGGGGATGAGGCAGGGGCTGCGGGAAGCAGGAAGCGTGGGGATGAGGCAGGGCTGCGGGAAGCAGGAAGCGTGGGGATGAGGCAGCGGCTGCGGGAAGCAGGAAGCGTGGGGATGAGGCAGCGGCTGCGGGAAGCAGGAAGCGTGGGGATGAGGCAGCGGCTGCGGGAAGCAGGAAGCGTGGGGATGAGGCAGCGGCTGCGGGAAGCAGGAAGCGTGGGGATGAGGCAGCGGCTGCGGGAAGCAGGAAGCGTGGGGATGAGGCAGCGGCTGCGGGAAGCAGGAAGCGTGGGGATGAGGCAGCGCTGCGGGAAGCAGGAAGCGTGGGGATGAGGCAGCGGCTGCGGGAAGCAGGAAGCGTGGGG